>NW_010193134.1:0-242 GCF_000695765.1 Mesitornis unicolor
ACTGGGCTGTACTGGGGATGCTGTACTGGGGGGCCATACTGGGGGGGCTGTGCCGTACTGGGGGGCTGTACTGGGAGAACTGGGCTGTACTGGGGATGCTGTACTGGGGAGGCTGAGCTGTACTGGGATGACTGGGCCATACTGGGAGGGCTGGACCGAACTGGGGATGCTGTACTGGGAGGACTGGGCCGAACTGGGAGGACTGGGCCGAACTGGGGATGCTGTACTGGGGGGGCGGGGCT
>NW_010193135.1:0-9911 GCF_000695765.1 Mesitornis unicolor
CACTCCTCTCCAAGCCTGTAGCACTGCAACGAACCCTTTCACTTCTGCCTTTTGTTCTTGTTCATTATTACTGGCTTAGAATTACCAGTCCAAATGTCACTCTCTCCTTAGTGACCAAGCTGCCTAAAGATTTTAGCACAGCAAGTCCAAGCTGGTTATTTTTCTGTAGGTAAACCTTCAAATCCAATTTTTCTGAGAAAGGAGTGGTCATACAAAAGCCATCATTTCAATAATGTGTTTTCTTCACAAGTTCATGGAGAAAAAAAAAATATCAAAACTAATGAGTATCTGGAACCTCATTTTCAAAGCCTTCCAGGAAAAATGTCTTAAGTTTTCCCAAGCAAGTAACCATATCATTGTAGTGGCTACACTTCACCAAATGGACATCTAACTTTAGGAATGAAAGTCTGTGTGGGGATGCAGATATCAGAGCATTTTCCGTGCCAAAACATGGTCCAGGAAAGATCAGGATAATGGTTGCAGAAAACTAAACACAAATACACCTCATAAAAAATAACCAAAGGTCAGTTCATAAGCAGAGAAAAAAAAAAATCTTCGTTTGCACATCTTAGACTTTGGAGAGGAGTCAAAGCCGTATGATTCTGAGCACCACATAAGCTTTTTTTAATAGGTTACATGAGACAACTCGTAGCTGTGATAAATGAAGGCTGCACAACAGGTCAAGACTGTTCAGTGACCATAGAGGATTACCTTCATCATTTCTCTTCATTGCTCTTCATGTCCTAAACTAGCATAAATTCTCATTTGTTACAAGTCTCCATAAATTAAGAATGAGTCATGAAGACTGAACTCTTCATCCTGTTTTAAAGAAGTATTTTGGTTGCTGAAGCAATGAAGAAACAAGCCAGCAATGATATAACATGATTATTGCCAGTCATTCTGCTACTTTGTGTCTCTGTTGAATATATTCATAAGTTGAAAAGGGAGATGAATGATGATGTCCACTTCTGATACCAGAGAAGTCAAAACTAAATCTGGCTGCAAAGAGCTGCAGTAAATAATGATAGTTATGGTTCTGAGTTGCAGGGCAATTAAAAAATGGCAACTGAAATTCAGTACTGATAAATGTAAATATGTTAGGAAGCAAATAATCTAAACTTTACCTTTAGGATAATGGACTATAAATTAACTTCAGTTATGAAGGAGAGAGCTTGCTATAAGACTGTATAGCCAATGTTTAGTGGACAACTAAAAGGTTTTAATACGCTCAAAATTGCAAAGAAATCTATAGAGAAATGAACATCAGGATGTCCTTGCATATATACATACATATGTGTGTATATGTATATATATCTGCATCTTCCATTCTGTGTACAGTTCTGTTTCCTTATCCCAAAAAAGATACAGATGACTTAGAATGGTTACAAAAAAAGGAAACAGGATTGACCAGAGGTGTGGCATAGCTTACATTAAAGGATTTCATAGACTTAAGCTAGTTTAAACTCAGAGAAGAGGCAACTAAAAAGACAGAAACAGGCTAAATAATAATATGTTGTGAAACTTATTGAGAAGATGACTCAGCAATGATTATTCACTCTTTCTGATAACTCAAAGTCATAAACTTATCAGGCTGCAGGTTTAAAGGAAAACAAACCATGTCTTTGTGTGCAATACAGCACATGGCCGGGTGGTGCTCTGAATGCTAAACGTATGGAAAGATTCAGAAAAGGATTAATGGAGTAAGATCCATCAAGGTCCCATAAGACATGAGAGCCCAATACATTCATTGATTTGGGAAGTCTGGAAATGTTGGAAGAGGGGAGGATATACCACAGCAGATATTTGTCTCCTTTTGGCTTGTTCTTTGACAGTGTCCACCACTGTCTGAAATGAGGCACTATAGGAAATAGAATGGCTGGGTAAGTGCCTTTATGCTCTCTAACTGCTTGTAAGGTCTTAATCTTCATATAGAGTCTTCATGATAGCACAAGGGTTGCACAGTAAGATGAACATATATGTAAGTGTATATATGCATATATACAAGTACATACCTATCTATATCATCTATATCTATATCTATATCTATATCTATATCTATATCTATATCTATATCTATATCTATCTCCTTTTTGGGAATTGAGAAAGTTTTGGACTTTCCCAGAGAAATCTTGTATGGGGAATAGATGGGGAGAGATGAGCCAGCAGAGAGTTCAGCACAGGCTGTGGTTGCTCCCTGGAAGCTCACAGGCTCTGAATCCCAGAAGGCTGCTGCTGTGAGGAGAAGGCTAGGGCTCAACCAGCCTCCTCCCAGATGCTTATTCCAGTCTGAGATTGTTTACTGTCAGGTCCCAATAATCAGACAGAGCCAGACTGGCTTTCCACATCCCTTAATTCTTAAATTATTGGCTGTACAGCTCCCATGGAGCTGCAGTTTCAAGTAGAGATGCCACATTAAGGAAACCAGTGCTGCTATGCAAGTAGGTTGTCATAGTTGATATTTTCCTCACTCACCTCTGAACCAGGATACTCTTCTTAGCACAAGGAGAGAGGTGTGAAAAGGAAAGAGAAGAAACAAGATAGGATTGAATGGCCACGTTTCAATGATGGCTGGCTACCCTTTTGTCCAGTCCTGCTTTGTTGCAGCAATCTGTCACACTGGTTCACTGCTGCAGAGCAGCTGCAGACCTGTGCAACAGGCATTTCACAGGCATCACATGATTATTTATCTTTAAATTCTCAGTCTGTTAGCAAAATTATGCTTGTTGCTGTGACCTGCCATCTGTTAACAGGCCTCTTCACTCCAGCTCCTCTGTAAAATCTTCCTGGCCTGAGGTCCAGGGTCTTGGTGGGGTTGGCAGTGGCTGAGAGTATATTTCCAGCAAAGCAGATCTAACTATAGATGCAGATGAAGAATTGTCCTTCTCCCAATACATTTCATTTGGACATGACCCAAAGGATCATTTTACCTTGCAACTTTCACCAGAAGAAAAAATGAAGAGCATATGTCAAGAGCAAGAGCAAGGCCACGCCTGTGATCTATCTGCTGACAGCTTTACAAAAAGGTGAGCCTGCATCCCTCAGGATACACACCAAAGGCAAGCTAGGAAACGAGTGTCTTGAGGATGAGTTTTGGCCCACACTGCTGAGAAATAGCATTATCCATGGGAAAGTACCTGTAGTTTTTAAACTGGATTCTGACTAACTGGAAATAAAATGTTCTTCCTGTGATCCCACAAAGCCTAATAACCAATACATTCCTGGACAATTTCACAGCTGCTTTCCTGTTGCTTGCACATATGGATCTACAAATGTTTCTAAACTAGAAAAACTAGTTCACGCTTAAAAATGTGACTGAACAAGACACATATTGTTTAGGATGCACCTTGTCTTGGACAGACAGTAACCCAGTTCTGAGAGACATCTGTTTTACTAATCTGAACATGGCTTTCATGTTAGTGTTAATCGGTTATTTTAGTTTCATTTTCTTAAATGGCTGCACATCATTTGCTGTTTTCATTTATTTACTTCATCTCTTCACTCTTATTTTGCTTTATCAATTCCCAGGGTAAGCCTGAGATTTCAAGACATTGCAGATCAATGTGCAACACAGCATCCAGTGTAATTTGTCATTTGACTTCCTCATACTAGTAGCTCACATGTCACTCACAACATATGTGCACCTGAACCCATTTTACTTGATTATAAATCTCTGGTTGATAGAAAATTATATTCACAGGCATTTACTGAGTGTAATTACTCAAAATATCAACCTGAATCAATTACCCATGGTGTAAGCATATTTCCCCAAGGATTTTTTGAAAGGGTGGGAGTAAATGTCATGAGTGTCAGTGGTGCAAGAAGACATCTGTGCTACATGGGGATACTTCCTACAAAATTTTACTTTTCATGAGCTGTAGTAAAGCATCTTTTAGTCTGTGCCTCAGTGATTTAAATTTAAATGGAGTTAAAACAGAGTTATTTGAATGATTACATGGTAATCTACTGAGCTATCAAAATACATACTTCACAGCATTAGGAAAACAGACCTGAGATTGTGACTACTTCTGTTGAAGCAGTCAATACCAAAAGTATATGTCTGGGGTCAAAGACAGACTGAGTTAAATACTGGTTAGATGTGGAACATCTCCTACCCCAAAGAGTGTATGCAAGATTTTCAAAGGTATCTGAAATATATGGGAGTTAGATGACAAAGTATTTTTCAAGATATAGCCCAAGTCATGCAGAAAAGCCATTGTCGGCAGACCCAGAGCCTGAATATGCTACAGGCACGTCTGCATGGATGAACAGGCAATTGCACCCCTGTGCACGTCCGTGACTTCATTATCCAGCTCTTGGAAGTGTTTATCAGTATGTGCTATGTACCAGGCTGATGGGACTATTCAATTTCTGCATCCCTGAACAGTGTGGGTGTAAATTAGCTCTAATCCTGAAGCAAATTGGCTCTACTAAGCAGTTACTGCATGTGGTGATCTTATACTGCTGCTGCTAGGAAGGGCCTTGAATCTGTGATTCAGAGGGGAAGGGTATCTCTCTAGAGATGCAACAAGACTATATTCCTTTAAACTAATCAATTTAAAAGTCATTCATTTAGTTTAAGCTCCTTTAGTAGTCAGTGAGAAGAGACTTGTATCTCCCAATGTTGATCTGTGACACATAGATAACTTTGACTGGAACTAATTAATCTATGTTAGTGCCTCTATTTATCCTGTAGAGAGAGCCTGAACTAATCTTTCAGTTGTCTATGGTAAGCTGGACAAAATCCATCCTACAGCTGTGGGCTCAGTTCATTTCTACAAAACTAAACTCCTAGGTGCCAGTCCAACAGGCACAGGTTTTCTGTGGTCTGCTGTGGTGTCTGCCTGCTCTCTCTGTGTCAGGTAATCAAGGGCATCTTACACAGCACCAAAAACCACTTGCGGAGCTACTGCATTTTAGCCATATGCATCTAGTCATGGGGGTAGGAGGCCAAGAACAAGCAAGTTACAAGCATGAACATTATCAAGAAAGAGCTAAAGACTCAGGACGTCCACTCTTGCTAGTGACATGGTGGACTCAGGCCTCTCAAAATACCTGATATTACCCAAACACACCCATAGCATTGTGTTCCATTTACAGCTGCTCTATACATGCTGGTTCCCTATGCAAACTCTAGAGCAGGGGGAAATTATCTGAGATGACAGACTCTAATTTTCAGTTTGGAGTTGTGTGACTCAGCGCTGACATTGCTGAGTGAAGAGTCTTAAGTCTGTTCCAGTCAGACCTTAGGTCTGCATTGGTCTGCCCCAAGCTTCCTCTGGAGCAGAGCAAGGTTGTGCCTGCCTTGTTTACTTGAAAATGCTTGGCAAATTCATACACGTTTCAGTGATTTCTGTTTTTCTGAAAGCACTACCAAGATTACTCTGTGCACAAGCTAAAGAGAAGCCCACTATTAACTCTGCCATGGTTACTGCTCCTCTGTTCGGTGTAAATAGGGTTTTTAATAAAAAGAGCATTAACTATATACAGCTGTCTTTTGAGATAGTCTTAATTAGCTATATAATTTGTTAGTTTAATTAATTAGATCTCCATGGTTGGAATTCTTTTCAATCCTTCCTCATTTTTCAGGTGTTTAACTCTCCTTCAATTTCTCCTTTTTTCCCTATCCTGCGCTTTCCACCTTCATTATTGTTTTCTGCCTGTTTTTTAAAGGCAAAATATAAGCAATCTTACATACTGCTGAGTTGCTAACGTGGTCCCTGGCATAATTTTTCCAAGGCCAAAATCACTCTCTGAAGCAATTCCCTTCACATTCCAGAGGTCAGCATAGACCAAAGGCTGCCTAATAGGCAACTGGAATACAACAGCTCTGGTTTGAAGATTAGAGGACTTAGCCATAGGGATGCAAGCCAGCCTGTGCCACATAGCATCCAGGCTTCAATCCCTGCACCATGTTACCTTCTGGTGCAAAGGTAACCGATGCCCAAAATAAATAAATTACATTCCCATGCAGAACTCTATGTGCTGCCTGTCATGAGAGACCTCCTGGGTACCACTGGGGAATGGGAAGTGGATTAATAATTTAGCAGATGTTCAGTTTATCAGGTAACTATTATATCAATCAGTTCTGAAATATGTTCCTATGAAAGCAGAGCACTTTTCAAATTGGGGAATTTCATAGACTTACCTCTATTCATGTGTCCTAATCATACCCCACCCTGCACCCTGTTTTCCTTGGGAAGCAAACCTGAGCACAAAAGGGCAAGGTGGGATCTGCAGCTCACACCAACAGGATGTGGGCAGCCCAGGTGCATTGTATTTGTTCTTTTTTGTTAGTAAATTTCCTTAATATTTACACTGAGCAAAGGTTAGTGTTTTCTTCTTTATGGATGGAGGGTAAAATAAGCAAATTTCCTGAAGTTCTGATCAGCTCATCAGCTTATTTTTGTTAACTTCTTAAAAAAGAAAGGAAATACAGGTGTTTTCATGCCTTTCTTATACATTTGGTGGATATTTTGTTTGGAAAATTATAAATACTCTTCCCAAGTATGCTTATTGAGTTAAAAATAAAATTATCAGGATGTTTTGCTCACTTCTTTCTCCTCTCTTTTACCTTTTCACTGAAAAATATAGTTGAATGAAAGACTGGCAGATGCGAACTAGTAAGCAGAATAATTGAGATATAAGAGAAAGAGTAACATTCATTTACAATTGTAAAATACTGCCAGCTTCTTCAATTTTTACAAAAATAGAACACAGCAAGAACCAATTTATAAGAGAAAGACTTAAAAATGCAGACAGAAAATTAAGTGTCCGTGTATCAAACTCAATTCTTATTGCCCACAGTGGCAGCCAGATCACAAGCCAAGCTGCTTATTTTGCCAGAAATCATGTTCAGTTATCAGTATTTCTACAATCCTTGCCTGCAATTGATGTTAAAATGTTGGCTGGAAAATAATGGGAAAAGTTTTGAAAGTGAAGTATAAGACACACATGCATATAACCCATTATTTTTGAAAAGATGTGCACACTGCAGGACCTACATATTACTGCTAAAAAATTGCCCTGATTTTGTAGTTTGTGCATTTTTACTGATGTGCATGAGCTCCTATAAAGCTTAAACAAGGGATTTTACAAAAGATGAGGTTTTGTATGACCTTGAGGAAGTGACTGTTTCTCAGGCTGAAACATGAAAGATTACAGGTGCCATGAATATTTTACTCAGTGTCAAACCAAGGGACCAGAGTCTTTTTGGGACTGCTGGGGGAAGTGATCCAGAAAATGAGCTGGTATGACCAACATCGTGAGCTTTCACCTGTCTGCCATCTACTTATCATTGAGCACTCATTATTTAGGACAGAGAAGTAAACCAAAACATACATCTTCTCATGTTGGGTATGCAGATACATAAAGCTCAAGCTACCCAGCAGGTTTCTGTTTATACTGTCATACTGTTTATACTGTTTATACTGTGGTACTTTGTATCACACTCTAAGTTACCAATAACAAGTGTGATGCTGGGCTTTGAGGTGACAGTGCGAGTCCTTCTGAGTTTTCACAGTCCAAATCCTTCTGTTCTTTCTCAGAACGAGTTTCTCTGCATAAGTCTCCAAAACGTGAGGAACACAGGTATATTGCCACAGATAGTCTCCAAAGTCCCATTAAGTCTTTCTTATTTTACCTTTTGACTCAAAGTAAAGGCTCTAGCATGCCACAGATTTAACAAAATGTTTGAGTTAGTTGAAACTTTTGTCTTTATTTTTTGTGTAACCAAGCAGAGAATCCAGTTCTGATGAGGGAAACAACCAGCCACTAACCATCTCTGTCTCTTTAGAAAGGAAACTCTGGACCATTTGGTAAAATAGTGATTAGTTGTCATTAATACAGATTAGTTGCCATCAGGGACAGACAATGTTGGGGCAGGGAGGGCTGAAGTACCACCAGCACCACCTTGAAGAAGCAGTTGTGTTGATATCTGATTCATTCACCCAGGCATTTTTTTCTTGTATAAATTTTTTTGATGCATTGTTGCCACAATGAATAAAAACTAAATTAAAAACAAATATTGGGCAACAGCAGTGGGCATCAAACTGACACCTTGCCTGCCCTCAGTTCCAAGACATCCCACTCCAGCCTTGGCTATCTACAAATAGCCACTAGCTTGGCTAGACATGGTGGGTATTCCCAGCTCTCCAAGTACTCCTGTAAGGTATTGCTACAGCACGGCTCCTCACGCTTTACAGAGTCCACCTTTATGGCATTATAACACTCTGTGAAAATTATTTTCAGTTTGGCTGGAATTTTTACAACTTCTGCATACCCAGCAGTTTTAGTTAAATGGCATAACTTCCACATTTCTATTTTCTATGACAAAGTACAAAAAAACCCAATGCCTATGTCTGTCAATTTCTGGCTTCTTCTAACTCCTTTACAGAATTTTATTGTTAGGTCTTTTCTACTGAGAATGAAAAGATTTTAGTGCATTATTTTAAGAGAATACTATCTTTCAAAGAGTCCATATTTATCAACAGATATTCTAAAAAATACAGTATTTGGACATAAGGGTCTTTATTGTTTTTCTGAAATCCCACTTGTAACTTCTGTATCTGTGCTCCAGTAGATAAACGACAGTGATATGCACAGAAACATGTAGGTGAAATAATTTCTTTCTGAGCACAGCCGTTCTCCACGATCAGTTATTTTTTTCTCTCGATTCAGACATGTTCATAATTAGCCTCCTAGCAAGGCCATCTGGACAAGACATCAGAATTACTTATATGTGGCTGCTAAATCATAGAACTGAGGTGGGTTTCTAACTATCTAGCAAGCTGTCCCACAGGATTCATGAATTTGAAAAGCAAGCATAGACATGCCCAGTATGTTCTGACCTCAGACACCCTTGTGAAGAATAACTGGGATTAATGTTCCACAGATTTATCTTCTCCTCAGGGCTTTTTTCAAGGAATGTAAAAATTTCCATTAATAGAATTTGTTTCCTGCAATAAAACTACAGTTCCTAAAGCTCATATTGTTATGCCCACCTTTTCCCCAAACCAAAACCAAAAGCATATGTTTTCTCCAGCAAAGTGCCTGAAATATCAATAGGCCAAGGTAAAATGCTACATCTAGAAATAGGAAAGTAAATTCCACTGCCCACTCAGACCAGTTTCTTTCCTCGACACCCAGGACACTGGGATTGCAACACTGGCAAACTCATTTGCAAATTTCCTGTTATAGAGTGTCTTGCAGGACACGATACATGTGGGAGTCTCAGAAGAGTGGTAGTTCTGCCTGGCTTGAACTTTCTTTTTGTTAGTAGAAATTCTGTCCTCGATGGCTGCAGAGTGTGTGCTCACTGTTTGAAATATCTCTCATTTCTGAGACTTCAGTTTCACACTAACCGCATGGCAATACCCATTGGTGAGTACCTCAGCTGCACAAAGGTGTTATCATGCACCGAGGTGTTGTCTGGCCAGAACAACCAGACAGGAGTGATAGGCAGTGTAAAAGCCTCCACACAGCTCTCAAACACTGCAGCTACATTTTGTAAACCCGACGCCGCTGATCTATACTGCTATAGGGTTTTTGATCAATAATTTTTCCCTGTCCTTTGAATGCCCTTCCACTGACAAATATCTGATTCAAGACCCAACATTGGAAATCAATGCTGCAGGAACTCTACTGTAATATCCCAGTATCAAGATAATAAGAATCTGAAAAACCTTTCCATAGCTCACAGAGACACTTTCTCTTTACCAGAAATACTGATGAAGCCCAAGACTAGACTGAAGGCTCAGTTACTTTTCTTGATGCATTCCTGTGGTGGTTGGTACAGCCTCTTTCTTCCTTGCCGCTGGAGAGGAGGTTGTTCAATGCTCAGTGTCATGTACTATGAGTATTAAATGAATCAATGGTGAATGGAAGGAAAACTCAGCTTACCTCTTCACTGGTTC
>NW_010193135.1:9942-17931 GCF_000695765.1 Mesitornis unicolor
ACTTTTAATTCCCAGCATAACTACCTCTGAGACTGCTTATCTATTTTGTACAGAATTGTCATGGAATAAATGTAGTAGACACTGTTCAAACCCATTTTCATCCTCTTTTCTCTGTACATTTGTTTTGGGTTTTTTAATATGACTGTCCACTAGAACCACTTATTTACTTTTTTTACCAGCAGCTGGGTATTTTAGCATTTACTCTGTCAGTGGTATTCAGCAAAGAAACAGCTACCTAGTTCAGATCCACAACTGAGTCCTCATCAAGACATTCATTCTCCCTGGGTCTTTATCAAGCTATCACGGCTTGAAGGCAAGATAAGTCAAGATAATAAGGCAAGATAATTCACTAGAAAGCCATTTCCAGTGAATTTTACAGCAGATTTATTGCACTAGTGCCATTATTAAATAGAATGGCCCAGACAACATTTATTTTGTCACAATTACAGGAACTGTGTAGAGGTACCCATGTTTTTGAAAAACTTAGTCTTAGGGGCCTTAGTCTCTTAGCAAATCTTAAATTTTGACAGTCATGATGAATCCACAACTTTTTATCTTTTCTCATTGAACTTATTCTACTAAGTGGCCTAAAGACAAACTAATATTTTTCTTCAAAGCTGAGCTGTAAGCTGTTGTGTGGTGCTCCCCAAGTTTGCTACTGGATTTCATTAGAAGTCTGTGACTTTTACTCCTGTGTGTATAGTTGTAGCAGTCTCTCTTCAGTATTATATTTTCCATGCTAGCTTTTAGCCAGTCTGGTCTGTCCACTTTTGTATTTTTATATATTCAATAATGCATATACGCATAATTACATATGCAGTGTAATTACATTTTGCTTGATTGTATATGCCACTTTCTTTTCTTAATCCTCACAGACACTAGACTGTAATTCCCCGTTTCATTCAGACCTGTGAGGCACAGAGCCGCACTCAGAGGCTCTCGGCAGCCGCTGCCTCAACATCTGATGTGCAACTACAAGCAAAGTGCTGCGTTGCTTGGCACGTTCCTACTCATTGCATCCTTTGTCCAAACAAGAGCTGCAAGTACAAGCCTATATATGCTTTGCTACCAATTTATCCAGAAAAATCTCCTGCTGTCATGGGTTTGAGAAAAACACGAGGTTTCATCAGTCCAGGCATGGCTTCAATGTTCTTTTTGTTTCTATTTCTTAACTGCAACTTACCCAGCTCAGATTTATAACTAGCTCTAAAGCATGTGAGATTTCTGGACAAATATAATTCCCCTTCAGCTTCACCCCCTACATTGTCTCCACTTGTCAAGAGAGAAGTTGAGGCACAGGAAAGGGCTGTAATTTGCCCAAAGGATGACAGAGGCAGAAACAGAATCAACAACTCCCGATTCTTAGTCCAGTTCCCCAGCCCCCAGTTCACACTGGTAAGTAGGTGTTAGTGTGTCCATTATAGCCCCTTACAGTGAAGTCTTTAATGTAATCCTAATCACTGAATAAAGTGATTGATAAATTATTAAATAAGTAAAATTTTACTGCATCATTGGGTTAATAACCTCTTGTTTATTTTGATAGATTGTAAATATGAGTAGTGAATCTAGATACAAAAAATGTCTGAAAAGAGAATACAATGAGAGACTGCTAAAACAATGTACTTCTTTAGTGTCTCCAAACCCCCATAATCTAATTATGGTTCAATAACAGACCTGGGGAGTGGGGACAAAATAAAAGAAAATAAATGGAAATCAACTATAGAAACTACCTCTGTCGAGAGTGAGAAGTTCGAGGCTGATCAGTGGTATCTTTTGAACTCAGCATGGGCTTAATTTCTCCTTTCCTGCTGTCCTCCTTACAGGCTGCCTTTGTGCCAGTTTGATTGCTATGAAAAAAATAATTGGTGCTTTCCTGCTTTGCGCTGTTATTGAAAGACTTATTTTCCTATTAATTTTAGCAGTACAGTAAGTGCCTTCTTTTTCAGCATTTTATGAACGAAGTAAATGTTAAACAAATTCAGGGAAAAAGCATTTGTGTGTCTGAGACCAATGCAATGGTTCCTTAGATCTCTGTAAAGCCATAAATTTTCTTACTGCACTATTTAGCAGTTTGCACAGGTTTGCAACCCACAATATGCAACATGAGTTTCCAAGCACTGTAGCCTTTTCTATTGAAGCCTACCAATACCTTAGTCTCAAAAGGACCAGTGGCTCAGACCCTAAAGTGGTTCAAGACTTTGTCTGATTCAGTTACTCTCATGGTAGTCCCATGGATCTCTTTTGAAACACTTATTTTAAAAAAAATGCCATCATATTTGATGTCTTCCACTCCTTAGTGCCAAGACATTTTCAAAAGTAAGTTATACACTCCAATCATCTGTGCAGAAATTATATATTTCAATTTTCTTAGAGTCCCTGGGTAAAAATTCACTCTCTTGATGATTTGTCAACATTCATTTGAACAACTGGTTCTAAAGCTCTTTGCCCGGTGGTTTAACTGGAGATGATGGACAAGTTTCTCATAAAGAAAGGGATGTCCCTAGGCTCATTCGTCATGAATGTTGGTGAATATAGGTCATTGGCTTTTCAGCTAGGGACTCATATTTCTTGTACTTTCCTCTAATATCTCAGTCTTCCATCAGCATGTAGGCACACTGATAGCCTTCCTATTTCTGGTGCACTTGAAAAAATTACTATTAGAGTAAATGCTTTTAGCAATTTGTTCCTCTAATGTTTTTTTTCAGTCTGTCTTTTTATTTAATGTGCCAGTGTGTGTGCTCATCTAAATTTAACCTCTTTGGACAGTGTTTTCATTATTTTTACTTTAAATAGCCTTCTTTATTCCTCTGCTTATCTATGACTGTTACTTCATGTCCTTTCACATTATCTTCTGAGTCTTCAGTATGGATCCTCTGTAGCATTTATGCTACCTGGAAGTATTTTACCCTTTTAAACTGACCCTTTATATTTCTTTTCACACACTTTTCCATTATTGAGTATTTTCTACGTATTCAATGTTGCAAAGTTCAGGGGTTTTTTTAGTATAGCATATATACAGTATATCACTTATAATCACTGTAACAAAGCGCTTCTTCCATAGTATTTCTGGTGCCAACTCTTGGTGTCTTTTTCAGGCACACATCAATAGCAGTTTCTCATTTTGAGAAAACAAAGAGTAAGAGGAAAAATTGCTCCAAAACAACATCTGTTCATGTTTGTTGTTTTTTTTTTCAAATTGTGTCTACCTCACAGTTTCTTGAAAGTACTTACACTTTGCCTGTGTTTGGAGGAAAACACTGAGTATCACATGAATCACAGTAAAATGACAGAAGTTGATACCAGTGTTTAATAGAAACGCTGAGAAGCTTGATGATAAAACACTTGGTGTGGCCGCAGGTGCTGCTAGGGCTGTTGCTGTTGTCTAGAAAATGATATGAAAGATGACTTTGTAGTCATTAAACAATGTTAGGACTTCATTGCTGTTGTTCCTTGAAGCCACCTAGGAGGCTTTAAAAGCATATGAAGTAATAACAAGAATACTGAACATAATTTCATCTCATGTTTTTTTCTGTTGTACTGGTGGAGGTTACTGATAATTTTGTAGGACTGCTGTTGTGTGCCCTGTCAACAACTTTCATCAGCCTTGAGCTACTTGGAGGTTTTGTCGAGTAACAGTCTTAGCACAGATGCTAAAGCCAGAGAAAGCACTCTCAATAGCTTCAGCACTTCACAAGGGCATGTAGCATGTTCACAAGGACATGTAGTAATAGGACAAGGGATAAAGGTTTTAAACAAGAAAAGGTTGGATATTAGGAAAAAGTTCTTCAACATGAGAGTGGTAGGTCACTGGAACAGGTTGCGCAGTGAGATAGTGGAGGCCCCATCCCTGGAGATATTCAAGGTCAGGCTTGATGGGGCTCTGAGCGACCTGATCTGGTAACATTGTCCCTGCTTACTGCAGGGGTTGGACTGGATGGGCTTTATAGGTCTCTTCCAACCCAATACATTCTATGTTTCTATGATTACTCTGCTGGCAATTTGTGACGGGCTTTAATGGGAGCAGTATTTGACAAAGACCCAAGTGCACATATTTAGGAGGAAGAAATCATCAGTGTTTTAATCTTTGGCAGATTAAGAAGACAGCAGGATCAAAGTGGACAGACTTCCAGCATGGACAGCAGAGCATCCCTTCAGAGCCACGAGAAACTCCAAGACGGACGTAACAACAATTTGCTGGGACACGGCTGCACAAGAGGCTGCAGCAGCTAGGGAGTGAGCTTCAGTCCGCACACGCCTCCACCCTGGCAGGGAAAGGAAAGGGCCTCTCAGCCTTCAAGTTCGCCCATTGGATCCCAGGACATCTGACTCCTCCAAAAGCAGGTTCCCTAGACAAGGACAAACCCACAGAGACTTTCCACATATGACCTTGCTCTTCTTTTGACTCTGCCACTGGAAAAAATGACCATCAGCAACAAAATATGGTTTTATAACTGTGACTTTCCTTTTCAAAATCCTGGAAGAAGACTTGAAACAATTCATTAGGAAGCTTCTCAAAGATTGCCACGTTTCTGGCTACTTGCAAGAGACAAAGTTATATTGGGGCCAGCTTTGTCTTGAAGGTTTTATGTTACCCTCTCTGTCTCTGTTAATTGAAGTGGTCCAGTTTAGAATATTGTGAAACTGCTGGACACAGCTGTTTCTGAGCACCTGCTGTTGAGTTTACAACAGATGTACATGATGTCAATATGTGAATGTAGTGTCAAATAGGTCAAACACTGAATAATTTCGTTTAAATACCTGAAGCCTATTGGAAAAGTTGCAGCGTGAATGTATTCTCATTGTCCTTTAACTTCATGCATTCTGCTTTGTCGTAAAAGATGTGACTCTCGCCAAGTCAGTTTTCTCGTGACTTTAGTCATTTAGTGGATGCAGGATCAGACACATCAGTAGTGTACCATAATCATGACCAAAAAAACCTGTTTTGTTTGTAGCAATGGGCTGACAGAGCCAGAGTTAAAAAGCAGCTTAGTAAGGGGAGCTAAAAACCTTAGGAATTTACTCAGATCCATAGTTATGTGTTATAAAATGTGAATAAGTTACATGTGTGTCTGTTTTCATGGATCTATTCTGGATGACAACCATCTTGAATAGAAACATACTTTATCCAAAGTACTGCTGACATGAAAGCCTATTTTTTCTTAAATTGCATCCACAATTCCAGAAGTTTATGGTATTTTACAAATTGTACATCCACATTTTGATAATAAATGCATGCTTGCTCTGTCCTATTGTGCTTTTATTTTTAAGGGTTACTATCCATAAGCAAATTTCATTTCAACTTTTTAAAATGAATAAGTTAGGCATTTGAAAGTGAAAAACATTTTATTTGTAATAATCTATTTTTACTGTATTGTTTCCATTCTCTCTTTTACAAAACAAAGCTATTTGTAATTGAATATATTTTTAAATTTAGTTTCACATTATATGTAATTTTTGTCACAAATTTTTCATAAAATACAGATTTTTACCACTCCATGAAATGATACGGTGTTCCTGTCAACAACAGAGCAGTTTACAAATGTAATATGGTAAAGATTTTACATTTATCATGAGCTTGATATTGGTCTACTTGCTTAATTTGGGCAGAGATTGAAATAATCATAAGACCAAGCAAAGAGACAGAGTTTCTCTGGTCTTGCAAGGACACATTTTATTGCACAGAATAAATTGTTTCATACTCATCCTTTTTTATAACAACTTTTAATTTTTTTTTCTTCATATTGGTTTCACTTGGGAAGGAGCAAAGTGGATGACATCTCACATATTTTCTAGAAACACCTAATGCATCATGGTGTTGAATCTTGATCTGGATCTTGATCCTGGGAAAAAGTGAAAGATTTTATTTACTTGAATAATCACAGGATCACAGAATCTCAGGAGTTGGAAGGGACCTCGAAAGACCATCCAGTCCAACCCCACTGCCAGAGCAGGATCACCTAGACCAGGTCGCACAGGAACATATCCAGGTTGGTTTTGAATGTCTCCAGAGAAGGAGACTCCACAACCTCTCCGGGCAGCCTGGTCCAGTGCTCTGTCATCCTCACAGTAAAAAAGTTTTTCCTCATGTTCACATGGAACCTCCTATGTTCCAGCTTGCTCCCATTGCCCCTTGTCCTGTCCTTGGCTGTCACTGAGAAGAGCCTGGCTCCTTCCTCCTGACACTCGCCCGTTACAAATTTATAAACATGAATGAGGTCTCCCCTCAGTCTCCTCTTCTCCAAGCTAAAGAGACCCAGCTCCCTCAGCCACTCCTCATAAGGGAGATGCTCCACTCCCTCGATCATCCTTGTGGCCCTGCACTGAACTCTTTCAAGCAATTCCCTGTCCTTCTTGAACTGAGGGGCCCAGAATTGAACACAATATTCCAAATGTGATCTCACCAGGGCAGAGTAGAGGGGAAGGAGAAGCTCTAGAAAGAATTCTACAGACATTATTGTCACTACTCATAAGTAAATGTTAGCAAGATCCACAGTGTATCAAGTAATATAGATTAGAGGAAGTTTTTGGAAGGACGATCAGTGATGTCTTAAGATTTTCCATGCAAAGTTTTCCAATTTGAAAAATATTTGTTTTTTATCTATAATTACAGTTGTTCTGAGCAAGAAGAATTATTGTAGCTGATCTTGTACAACATCAACCACATAAGATGCAACTATACTAGCATTTTAATTCTGGCCAGGGAGTCATTTTTAGGTTAATGTCTCCACCTTACAGCCCTACTGCATTTTGGTTCATATTGTATCACCCGGATCAGATTGGTTTTGGGTGATACAAAACCAGAAAATGTGCTCCAAGAGAGCACTTAATGCCATCTACCCAGCCTTGGGCCTCTAGACCACAGGAAGAGATAAGAGCAAATGTGAAATTAAACATTCCAAAATGTACCTCACACGGATGTCAGGTCTACATTGCCTGCTGGGCTGCACTGCCTGCCAATGCACACAGAGCCATCAAGAAGTCTGGGTTTATAGAATGAAAAGTCCTGATCCATAGCCTTTACAGTAATTTCATTAATGACTGTATTAAAAATTGGGGGAGTTTCCTGCAGATAGAATTTAATTAGCAGCAGGATCCTACCAAATATTTGCAGTCTAACCTGGCTGGCTGCTGAGTGTCTTTGCCAATGCTTTACTAAGCCATTTTTGAGAGAAGCCTGGTTATCCAGTAGATGGCATCTACTTAAATACGTTTGCACAGGGTATTCTGCATGAATGCAGGCTCACTCATACACTTTAATTTCACACTTGTTGCCATATGATAATTTCTCAAACAACTCTACTACTTGTAAAAAAAAAGAAATCGTGGCATCAATCAGCTTTATTCAGAGTCCATGGTACTTCTACTGATTGCAAGCTGAATCTTATATATATAAGCTGCATATAATTATCTTTGGCTACTTATTACACAGGTCAGAGAATACTCTCAGCTACATTGCAGAGACCCAATATAACCTTAGTTCATCTTTCCTTTCGACCAACATAGCTGTAAGGAACTGGCCTATCATGGCAGGCCCTGCTAATGGTGCAGAAGAAGAAGAGAGCTCATTCTGTATAGTGTGTGCTCTGTGAGGACAGGACCAGAACTACAAGGAAAGATGCATGTCCTGGGAAAAAGCCTGAGAAGTACTTGGTTAGCACTTGTCTCTGCTGGCATTAGATGTAAGAAAAAGGTACACATCTGCAGCTGAGCTAGCCAGAGCTAGGCTCAAAAATAAAGGGAGAGGAAAGGGGAAAAAAAGATGCTTTTAGGATGTGGTCCTTGTTCTGTCTCAATTGTCTCTTTTAGCAGATGGTTCTCCCTGTAGCTCTGCCTCCATGGGGTATAACACCAGCGTACACAGCTCAAATGTGGACATGCACATTGTGCACTGACATTTAGTCAGACAAATGTTTGTGATGGCACAGATAATTTGTGCAGATGCAGTGTAATTCTTATGCAAAAATAGTAACATTTCTGACCATTCAGCAG
>NW_010193135.1:17962-28816 GCF_000695765.1 Mesitornis unicolor
ATGAACCTGTTTAAACAGTTTCTATCCCAGTGCATGAAAGTGGTATTAGAGAGATGAGAAATTACACAAAAGCAGATTCTTGCAATGAATATTGCCTTGCTTTCTAGCAGCAAATGAAAACAGAGAAAGCAACCTAAATAAGACATGGAAGGTTTTACAAAATATTCACTGAGATGGAGGGGAAAAACAAAGTGAGCCAGTCATAAAACCAAAAGAAACTCCCTGGGACTCGTTTATTCTGTACATCTTTATTGCCTTACAAAAGCAGCCAGTGATCTTAATTCCCAAAGTCTCATCTGGTTTCTCCAAGTCATTTCAAGGGTAAAATATATTTTCTCATTTCTGTTCCAGGGAAGAGGGAATGAAGTCTAACACAGCTGGAAAAGCAGTTTTCTGCTACAACATTTTATTGCAATGTCACTTGCTCTGCAGTGTTGCAGTTCTGATCACACATGCACATTCCCACAGCATCAATCCACGTTAAATTCTGCCAGTTTTACCTTCTGTTCAGCTTGCTTCTTCTACTTTGTGTATTAAATATTGGCACCACATTGTAAATGTTTAATTACCAACTCTCATAAAATACAAATGGATCCTTTCATGTGTAGTCTTGACAAAAATGATTAATGAAATATTTGCAGAAGTTTTTCCTGTAGTTTGGGGGGGGAAGGGAAAGTGGGAAGGTTGGTTATAGATCTTGGCACACTATTCAAATTCACATCAAAGTACATAATAGAGGAAATGCTGGGCACCAATCCATCCATCCATTCCATTCATTTAAATGTTTTCTGCTTGCAGAAATATGTGATCACAATTTCAAACTTTTCTGACAGTTTAAACTAAATATTGATGTATTGGGATGTACTGAGAAACTGTGGTTGGCTGAGTACGACCCAAAGCATTTTTCTATTTTCCAGTTGGATAGCTATGCCAACACTTCTGCTGTGAAAAAGGCATCTGCCAACATAGAAGAAGCTTAGAGGTTTTGAACAGGTGCATCTACAGTTTTGGTGGGAGCTGAAAGCAAGCAGATATTCAAAGTATGTTTAAGTAAAAAACCCCAGGAATACTCTTGAACCTCCACCACTCTAGCACCTGCCTCAAGAGGAGACCTGGAACAAACCAGTTATCCTGCAGGTTATCTCCATTATTTCTATATCTGACACAGATTAATCTATGGCCAAGTAAGTCCATCCATGCAGGCTTGAGTGAAGGCAAGACCCCCCCACTTGATCACAGTGCTGGGCTGCTCAGACTCTGCCTTCTTGTACAGTGAAAGGAACAACAACTTATAGCAACACTGGAGCTAAAGTCATCAGTCCTACTGGGAAAGGCAGAAATTATTTTTTCCTACACAGCAGTTGCAGTTCAGTCCCTTAGCAAGTGCTGCCAGCAGTCCCTGTGGTAAATTTTGAATGAGGTATAATGTAAAGCTGACCTTCTGGTGACACGCAAAAACCTCCATGATAGATTGGTGTGATTTTTAAACAAGACCTTTACAGTTCTTCTGGGGAGCATACTAGTAGATAAATAAATAGTTTCTTATGCATATTGTGCTTAATCATCCTAGCTTCTATCAGAGCAGTTACTTCTGTTTATCTGTATTTTAATGATTGGATCAACTACTCTCTGGCCATCAGGGAAAAATGTTTTTATATTTTTAGAATTCATTTAGCAATGCAAATTAGCTTGCTGTAATCACATTTGCGAGAAAACACACAGTAAAATCAGGACCTTAATAATGACTGATATTAGCCATGCTCTATACATCAATGAGCTTGGCTCAGAGTCACAAACCTCCTTTTTTGTCATTTTTATTTGGGAAGGAGGAATGTATCTAATCAATTAAAGTATTTTTTTACAAAATAGCCAAATGGACCCCATGCGTACTCCCAGAGACTCGAAATCCTAACATATGGCAGAAAGCTTTGTTGTTCGATGTTTGGGGTTTTCTTTGTCGGTTATAATCAATAAATGAGCATACCAAAACCTCTTTAACTTTCAATACCCATTAAGATAAATACAACAGAGAACAATCCTAAAATACAGGTCCTTCTAAATTGTATGCTCATGAATATAGAATTATGTAAAATTAGTGCCCTTCGAATGGAATTACCTGAATAGATTAAGTCATAGACACTTTCATGGGCAAAAATATGTTGGAAGTAGGTCTCTGGGGAATTTTCTGTCTTACATTTTCACTATTTTGATGTGTGCTATATTACATTCCTAGAATTTTCCCACAGTGATTATTTTGTACTTGAAAAATCCCTCTTGGAGGAGTACTTTACAATTTAATTAGTAGTAATAACTTTTCTATACAATTCTATAGTGAGGATAATATTCTTCAGTCAATGTGCTAAGATATTGAGGCAATTTCAGTGTGGTTAATAAGTAATGAGAGAATGCTTTAAGTCTTGAGCGTTATAATGATAAACACTATATCCACACATTAAGCTAAGTTAGACACTACTGCAAGGAATTTACAGTTTGAACTAGCTTTATAAGATATAACTTTAAGCCAGAGATAAACCAGAGAAAGTGTTCAGGGAAGCAGGTAATGGTGAAATCAGGTTTTTAAATGTAATGACCAACCATATAATACAGATTTATGGATTATTTTTTGCATTAAATTATGTGCCATATCTCCTTAAATGCTACAAATTTCCCATTTATATTTGAAAGCTCAGGCTATTTAATCTTGAAGAGCAGGGAAAGGGCCGAAGGAATGTAGAGGAGGCAAAGGAGACTGCAGTGACACTGGTAGCTGTCACCAGTGCCTTGTCCTCTCTCCAGTTTAGGCCAGCTAGAGCAGGACAGGCTGATTTCACTGAGCAGAAAACTTCTGCAACTGCAGAATTAAACCAAAGAGAGCTGTGAAGAGTTGAAATGAAGAAGCATGCAAAGGGGATGAGAGCTGTCATTGTTGCTTCTGCACCCTCCACTATAACCAACACGTTTCTCTATAAATCCTGCCTTTCCCATGGTCTGGCGGGGGCATTCGCTCCACCGGGCTGTGCAGTATGAACACCCGTGGGCAAACACTGCAGCACAGAAATTGATCCCAGCTAAACATCATTTTGACTGACACAGATCAATCGCTGCCTTCCCAAAATGCTGCCAAACACTAGCCGAAGACACATCTCCATCTCCTCTCACCAATGGACCCAACAGACAGAAGACCCAGTTTTCCACCTACACTCTTACTGTTAAGATGTGTCACAAGCTCCAGGAATTGAAGGTCTTGGAAATGCTTAGAACCTGCTGAAACCCTAGCAAGTCCAGTGGTCAGAGTGTTTCAGAAGATTTTATTGCAGCCAGCATTCCATTTATTGCAGTACTGGCCTTAATTTTACATTTTTCAGAGGCATGTAGGGTCTTGGGGAAAGGCTTTTTTAAAGAGTTAGAGTTTTTTGGTTTTTTTGAGTATCAGTATGCATGGAGTAGCTACAGAGACAACACAGCACTAGACTATTTTATTACATGGTTTTAGCATATTTGTACTACAGCGATGCATAAAACTCCCTGAGCTTTCTTCTTCCAACCTTGACTGTGTGAATACTGATTTTCACCTTCTACGCTGTTGTACTGCTGTCTTTTATTGGTAGGACCAAGATTATTGGTTTACTGAGCCAGCATCTACATCAGGCACATATCCCTGCTTTTCTTGAAAGCCATACATATGTAAGAACAGATTAATTGACCATATTTTTCTCCTTCAAGAAAAAGAGTATGTACTTCATTTCAATAGCTGAGAATAACAAAACTTTACCATTTAGCACACTTCAAATGAAAACTTTTCTTACTTGCCATCAACTGTTTAAGTCAGTTCACAAGTGAACACCAAAAGGTTTAAGGTGGATTAGCTGCTGAAAAATATACTTGTATTTTCCTTTGAAGACATTTATTCCAAATCTCTTTCCATAGAAATAATTTAGCCATCCCTGTGATGTTTTACACTGTAATATGCTCATTATGTGGCATATATGTATTAATCTATAATTAAAAGGGTTGGCTGTGAGAGATACTTAGTTCATTTGCCTCATGTTCACTAACAACTTCGGAATGTATATCCCTTTGTAAACAACAAGGCAAAACGTGGAAAGGAAAACATGCATAGAAAAACATTTGTAGCGTAAAAACCAGATTTTTCCTGTCAATGGGTAGCAGAAGCCTCAGTATTCCAAGACAAATACTGTGCTTAAATATAATGAGATACAAAGTAGCCACATCTACGAGTGTGTTAAAAAATTAAATCTTTCTTGCTTTCTCTCCAGAGATTTGAGATCTGCAGATTTCCTGCCAGAAAAGAGAGAAATGGGTTTGGAGGAGGCTGAAGAGAAAGGAGTGCTTCTAGGAGACAGAAGCACACTCTGGCCCCGTATTTGGAATCTGATGTTTTCTTGTTAAATCCTGTTTTTTCCTGAATAAGGATGCCTTCCTTGCCATAACAAGGCAAGCATTTAAACATATTTATGTTGCTCCAGACATAACTTAGTGTTACATGGATGTACTATATTAATAGGGAAAGCTTTTTTGCAACAAGCTCGCATTTGATGGGCTTTCTCTCTTGCTGTCATGAACTATTTATAGACAGGTAATTTTCTGTCCATTTTCATCAGAATTTTCTGAATCTTTTTGAACTTCCCTTCTGCACCTCTCTATTTTCGCCTACTTTCAATGCCCATATGTCAAAGTCCCTCTTTAAAAAATTTCAGCTTAACTGTGAACTGAGCACCTCTGCTTCCCACCAAATCTCATCTTCAAGCAAAATCAACTTTTTATTGGATTTAGTGACAGTAATTCTTCATATTTCAAGCAAGTTCTCCCTTAACCATAACAGATGCCATTTCTGCCACAGACATATGAAATCATTCCTTTGGCAGTCCTTGCTGGACCCAGGACTAGCAGTATCTTCTGGATCTTCTGGATCCAGAATTATGAAGTAGCTCTTATAAGGGACTTGAGTAACTAAAAAATTCAAGTGCTGTAAATTTCGAAGCCTGAATCACAGAGTACAGGGAAATCCCGAACTGTGCACTTGGAGCATACTCTTCTTTTACTTCACAGGGAGACCTCAGAGGCACTTCAAGGACCTGAGCAGCTGTGTCAGACATACAGAGCTCACCAGTAAAATGTCCCAAGCACTGGGGTATGTCTAAAAGTCCTAGGTCTCTTGAGGCAATGAGGCTTCCATTTAGCTCAGATCTACAGCTGTCCTTGAGATAGCATATTCCTAGACCAGCAGTACCTGTGACAACTTAACACTGAGAAAATTCATCTAGAAAAAAGGAAAACTTGAGTTTGAAACTTTCCACAGCCCAGCGAGCTGAAAATATGTCCTTCCAGGAGAGTGGCCAGAAAGCTGAAAGAAACATGTATCTTTTTTTTCCCCAGTCTCTGAAGGATTGAAGATTAACATGACTATCTTACAAATCTTCAACTAGGAGAAAAAGAGCTATAAAAGAAAACAAGATACCATTATATAAAGAACTGTAAAGAACATCACGATGCATGCAGTATTGTTGTGGTTTAACCTCAGGTAGCAACCGAGCGTGACACAGCCACTTATTCACTCCTTTTACCTCAGTGGCATGAGGAGTAGAATTGGAAGAACAAAAGTAAGAATACTCGTGGGCTGAGATACAGATAGTTCAATAGGATAGCAAAGGAAAAGGTACTAATAATAGTAATAATAATAATATACAAAATGAGTGATGCATAGTGCAACTGTTCATTACCTGCTGATAGTTACCAGTACAGGATTTTGATGTTAAAAGTGCACCATGCTCAGGAAGGGCATTTAAAGTTGTTAAAGACAAAATAGAAGCATTGATTGAATGCAATTGGCGTTTAATGACACAAGAGGTTGCTTATAATCTTAACATATTGAAATCAAACATTGAAAAACATTTAAAACAACTTGGATACATTAAAAAGCTCAATATTGGGTAGCACATGAGCTCAAAGAAATTAATCTCACTAAGCATTTTGACATAGAACGGTATAATGTGGAGTTGGAAGGGATCTTTAAAGCCCATCCAGTCCAACCCCTTTGCAGTAAGCAATGACATTGTTACTTGATCATGAGCCCCATCAAGCCTGACCTTGAATATCTCCAGGGATGGTGCCTCCACCACGTCACTGGGCAACCTCTTCCAGTGTTTCACCACCCACATAGTAAAGAACTTCTTCCTAATGTTTAATTTAAATCTATCCTGCTCTAGTTTAAAACCATTGCCCCTTGTCCTATTGCTACCCATCCTTGTAAAAAGTCCCTCTCCAGCTTTCTTGTAAGCCCCCTTTAGGTACTGGAAGGTCGCAATAAGGTCAAAATAACAAGTGATAAAACAAGAGGAAATGGCCTTAAGTTGCACCAGGGAATGTTTAGACTGGATATTAAGAAAAATTTCATCACCGGGAGGGTTGTCAAGCACTGGAACAGGCTGCTCAGGCAAGAGGTGGAGTGACCATCCCTGGAGGTAGTTAAAAGATGTGTAGATGTAGTGCTTAGGGACATGGTTCAGTGGCAGACTGGGCAGTCCTAGGATAATGGTTGGGGACTCAATGATCTTAAAGGTCTTTTGCAACCTAAATTATTCTTTGTTTCTATGATTCTACTAGGAAGAATGCTAACTCTATCTCAGCCAAAACTGATATTAGGACAAGTACATTCTACATAAAATTTTTAAAAATGTTGTAATTACATGTTTTTCAGGTTCCACATCTATGTTACTTGCTCTCAAGATTAGCTACAGGACAAAAAGTTATTGCTCTCTAATCAATATTCACATGAAAGTGTTCAAACTTTAATTCAGGATCCTGAGAGACCAGAATGATTCTCAGTTCTGTAATTTTAAAAGGAGAATTAATTCCATTTAGGTGTTAGCTTTGATGTATATCAAGCATTTTATTCCACATTGATTGGAAGAAAATTATTTGCTCCAACAAATCTTAATATCTGTATGTCTGGTGTTTTATCTTTCACTATACTTCTTCTTACATGTCAAACTTTTTTTAGGAAAGTCCAACCATTTTCTGAAAGCACAATTAAAAACATCTATCTCCTAGTTTTAAGACATACTAGAAATGAGGTTTGATTTTGAATTAACATTATTCAAAACAGAACTGTATTAAATGATCCCTTTCATTGCATGAAGAATTTGGCATGATGGTTGTGATAAGAGGGGAAGTGGTTTTTTAACACAAAATGCAATTGGCAAGAGCTCTTAATTAACACTCATGCAGAATTTTATTTTGCCAATAGGACAGAAGTTTGTATCACAGGGGAAGATGGGGCACATAAGGCTAAGAAAACTAATTCCATTTGATACAAAAATCAAATTGGCAAGTGAACAGCATTCAGCCACCATGTAAGGTAGTCCATCAACAGAAACATGAGGTAAAAGAGGAATTTGCAGTGTTCTAAGAGTAAGAAACACTATGTCCCTTGTTCTTTTAACAAGATATAGATAGACCTTCAGTGTTAAGGATGCAAGGGAAGCTACCAGTACTATTATAGATCCATTTCCACTGGAAGATCAAAGCAGTGACATAAAAGCAAATGTCAGCTGAAGTATTTTCTTTTACTTTCAAGGTAAAAGCTGCTGAATGGAAATCTATCAGAATGCTTTCTTCTGACATGTTGATGGTAATTATCATGACTCATATTAGCCTTGTTAAATAGCCATCAGTGCCTGCTAGAAAAGTGGAGACTGGAGTCCCTCCCACAATTCGTCTAAAGGAAAGATAGTCAATAATGAAAATGTCAAGTCTTTTGCTTACTACTAAACACAAACAGATGCATACACAAACATCATTTACAGTGGAAGTAGATTTTGGTCCCCTGCCTACCACTTTGCATTTTCCGTAGCTTAATTCTTTCTCTAATTTGAACCACTTGCTGATTAATATTCTATCCAAGACTGTTATATTCATTGTTGATTTATTCTTAGGAGAATTTAAGCTTTCTCCATTCCTCCCTTTCTGGGAATGAAGATGGAGAGCTATACCTTGTTTTACTCACCCTTAAAGCATCTGCCTTTATCTGTAACACCTGTCTCACCTGCTGTCCCTACTTCAAAGCTGCAAGCTGATGCAAAGTCTTAACAGCCCAAAGTTTGTCCTTCTCTGCAAAGGCACACTCAAAACACAGATGGCACCTGGACATAAACCCAAGGTCAAGCTGTCTAAAGAACTGAGGAAAATCAAAGCCAAGCCCTCTATGGCTTTAGACACAGGCAGCTCTCAGGATATCAGTTTATGCTATTCCTGTGATAGATTTTGTACCCAATTAAAACCACGTTACTGACAGTAGTCTGGGCAGAAGAAACACAGGTCACGGAGAGCATGATCCTTTCTATGTTAACAAGACCCACTAGTGTCTTACATCAAATTGAGTAAAATACTAAGAAACCTAAAACCAAAATGGTATATGATACCAAAGCCTTATTTGGTACATGAGTCACTCAATGCCGCTGCATTGTGTTTGTGAACAAAGAGAGCTGGACTCTGTGGAGGAGAAGGAGCAAAGCTGGTGGTGGTGAAGCAGAAGAAGAACTGAAAATGCCTGGGCAGAAAGGCTGAGTCTGGGTAAAGAGAAAGAGAATACCAAGGAAAGAGGCTACAATCTGAGTTTACCCAAGGAAACTGGGCTGGAGATTATGGCTGGGACATAGCCAAGAGATGGACAAGACCAGAAGCCTGGGACTGCTGGCAGAGCTTGGGCAGGGAGAGTCAGCACAGATGAAGAAGCCCAGGGACGAGTAAGTAAGAAGGAGAGGAAAAGCACCAGGAGCAAAGACAGGGAGAGACCTTGGATGAAAGTGGGTCTGACAGGGCCAAACAAAGCAGATTCTTCGCGTGGATGGAAGAGTTGGTGTCCAGTGGGGTCGTATTCCCTTTCGGAGACCAGATTTCTCACTGTCCTTCTGGTGTTAGAAAATGCTGTAATTTAAATGCTAAATCTCCAGCAAATCACACCTTTTCCCTTTCTAGTTCCTGTAGAGAAATAAAGGGAAATAAAGGAAAATACAGCTACTGGGAACAGAAGTCTGTGCAACAGAGCCAGCATTTCCAGTCTTGATGAGGAACCATATGAGTGAAAATGAGGTACTATATGATTAGAGCCCACCAGCTCCCAAAAAAAATATCATTTTGGTCCCAGAAGGTGCATTTGTTCACTTTGAAACAATCTAAGCACTGTCACAGCAGGGGCTTTAGGTGTCTCCAAAACTGGAGGGCAGGAAAGCTGACACCTAGGAGCTGCCAGGACTCAGGGAGGTGGGGAGCAGGCTGGCAGGAAAGGCTGCACTCGGCATTTCATGGAAACTGAGATATTCCCTTGGAACCTGCAGATTTCTGCAAATCTTCGTTACCTGACAGAACATGCTGTCTTGACAAAGATCTGTCAGCTCAAAACAAAAAGTGAATCCTGGTTTTCTGGCTTCTTGATAGAGTCAGTGATTTACATACAAAAATATTATTAAGAGATGGTTATGGAAAAACAGGGGAAAGTTAGAGTGCTCAGATTAGCACAAGACCCTGCAAAAAAAACCAGATTGAAAATCCAAAGGCAGTTTAGTGTACTCAGTGGAAAACTTTCGATTTTTTTTTTTTAAAAAGCAGTGTTTTTCAGAAAGGCTTTGTCTTTTTCTACAGGGGATTGTTTAATGGCCAGCAATTATGGTCAGTACTTCTATTATCCAAGTAATGAGAAAAGCAGCATCACAGATTCATAGCAACAAACAGTTTTGGTTCCTCAGTAGGATTTAGATGAAAGTAGGATGTGGTAAAGTCTCCTTTCACTGTCAACATTCTCTTTCCTCATTTGCTTATCACTGATGGGGCTTCAGTGAGAGTCCCATCATGTGCACCCATAAAGAAAACTTTCCTGTTTATGTTAACCGTGGATGAGACTGTCCTCAGGTAGAGGAGAGCACCAAACAAGTATTTCTCCCCACCTTGTCTCAGTCCCCCAGTCACTGAGTTGTTGAAAGGGAGCAACCACCTTCACCTTGGAAGAAAGGTTTTAAAAGGGAATGTCTCACCTGCATGCTAGAAAGACCTGCCCTTCCCTACTTGCACTCCAGTGCTACAGATTTTGAGCGAGAAACACCTGTCCCCGGGATCTTGAAGCAATTGAAGCCTGCAAGATGCCTGTTGAAGGTACTCATTGCTTAGGTTACACATTGTGAATGGATTACTTCAGGCATCTCATGGGTATGCATACAAATACAAACAAGCAGAAAAGAAATGTGGTGTGCTCATCTTTGATCATTTTCTGTGAAGATGTTCCCAGTTTTTCTTTCATTTGTTTAGGATCATGTATTATTTCAATAGGCAGCATCTGTTCTCAAAATACCCAACACAAAACATTTACAAAAGCCAGCAATTCCCAGACTGCAAATACCATGGGACTTTGGTACTCTGCAACAGAAAAACATTCCAGTCATTAAAATATATTGATGGGAAAGGGAAACCACAGGCAAGAGCAAAGCCCTGGGTCCCTCCTGAGGCAGAAGATGTAATGAAAAAACTACACTTGCAAAATCCCACAAACATACTGTGCAATAAGGCACGGCAGTGCTGTGTCTTGTGAAAATGAACAGTGGATAAATAGTGATTTGGAACAATTTTCCTGTGAGTAATCAGCAGCTGCTTAACCATATGGTTGTGCTGTAGCTGTGCCTCCTGCTCAGGGAGCTCAGAGAAGGGATCAGACACCCAGCTTTGGTCTAAAGGGAAATGAGTGCTGTGCTAGCTGATGTCATCAGGCCCTAAGCAAAGCAGGAGTGTGGGATTTTTTTCCTCCTATACTCTTTTAATCAATGTTTGGATTCAGCATGAAGAGAA
>NW_010193135.1:28847-35404 GCF_000695765.1 Mesitornis unicolor
CCATTTTCTAATCTTCCTTCATGTTGGTTTCATTAAGTGTAATGGATAAGTATTGATAGTATATCCACGTTAAGATTAACTTCCTACAGTCTTCTATTTTATGCAAGTATTCAACATCTGTCTTTCTCTTCTTTTAATTCCTATTCTGAAGAGCTATTACACCTTTTCATCTTGCTTTATTATACAGTTTTATCAAAGCTGAGACATTCATATGGAAAGTAATCCACAAGGAGGAAAGATTCCTGGGCACTGCCAGCGACCCATGAACACTGAAAGTTCAAGTGCATTAACAGATAATTTTAATGTCTCATTTGGGATTCTGACTTGTACTTCAGGAGCAAACATTAAAGATCCTTGTTTCTGACCACAATATGGTAGCTGGTAATGGGAGCTCTACTAGCAAGAACACAAACATATCTAGCAGTATGCAGCAGATTTTTCACATAAAATATTTAAAATTTTATTTTATTTTGAAATAAAAGAATGAGCTGAATCTTCATGAAAACAATTACAATGCAGGGACTGCAGTCCATGAGGGCCAAGCAACCAAAGCCCAGGAGAGATACGGGGTTTCCAAGCTCCTCCTCTCCCATGCAGGCTGATGGTGGTTCCCAGCAGCACAGATGCTGGCTGGGGGGGAGGAGAGTCCTGTCCCAGTCCCTGCTCCCCAACACTGTCCAGGGAATTGGGAGGAATGCCTCTGCAAAGCCAGGCATGTTGGGTCTGACCACTAATGTTTTGTTCTGCCATTGCGTGTCACTGTAAGCCAGTATTAATAACACTTTCTCAGCTGTGTGCCTGATAATAAATTTTTCTAATTTCCCAGGGTACCATGCATTCATTATTGTCCCGTGCCATTTTGAAATTCAGCTGCAAAGGAACTTTTAAGCTCTTTGGAAAAAGGTTAATGACTAGTGAGTAGTTTTCTATTTTTAATATTTTGCTGGGAACAGCTTTTAAGATAGCAATGATTGTTTGTCCAAATCACACATTTCTGCTAAGCTCCACAAAGGAAATCAATGGAGTATTGAACTCTCAAGACACTTAGATTTTAGTGCACATGGACACAACTCTCATGTCCTCCCATGTACTCTCAAGTCTGTCAGACTTGCCTAGGTTAGATGCTATTTCTGGTCTTTGGCTTTCATCTGAGGTGCATAAATGGAAGCTGAAAAGTAATGATGAAATACATTTTATTCTCCACTACTGTTAATGTCAAGTCATTGTGTTTACTATTTTTGATTCTCCCTTTTAAAATCTTAACCTTTTCATATTAATATTTTTGTTTAATAACTTCATGGCTTTTTACAGTTTTCTTTTTTTTTCTTCTCATACATGTGCTCAGAAACAATTTATTTTTTTTTAATTTGTAAAAGAAAACTAGAATGTAATAAAAGTAAGGTTAGAAATAACGTTCTTATCCCCCAAAGCCTTATTGTTTATTTATATACTGAAAGCTGATATTTGTATTGTGTTTAGTCTTCCGTAAAGTGTCTGCTAGAGACGCAACACGAATCTGCCAAACTGTTGACCTCAGTTAGACAAGTGCACCCTCAGCCCAAGCTGACCTGACAGAGACCAGAACTGTTACAATCAACACATTAAGTGCCAAGAGAGAAGTATTTAGAAATCTTAGTACAAGACACCAACATTTGCATCTGGGGATCTGTTCACCTGCAAGTTTGTCACTGGTCACATTTGATCCTCTGAGAATGTCTTGTTGCTGTTAAACGCCACTTCATTTCAGCCATGACCTATTTTATGGGGACCTTAGAACAAGAGAAGAAAAGAAGTAGCTTTTAGTTATAGAGCAAATCAGAAAGCCTCTAGGTTGCTCAGCCCAGGAACTTAAGCCTATATGGAGTAAATGGAAAAATGTATGCAAAACTTACTCTTAGTAGAATCACAGAATGTGTGGGGTTGGAAAGGACCTTTAAAGGTCATCCAGTCCAACCCCACTGCAGTGAGCAGGGACATCTTTAGATCAGGTTGCTCAGAGCCCCATTAAGCCTGACCTTGAATGTCTGCAGGGATGGGGTCTCCACCCACATACTGGGCAAAGTAGTCTGTGTCAAAGCTAAATGAGACTTATATCTAAGAGAAATTTGGGATCTGGGAACTTGGAAGAAGTAAAGAATGACAGAAATAAAAAATATAGACCTGGAGGTTCAGTCCTGGGATCAGTGTTTCAAAATAAACCTAAATTCATTGAATTAGCCACTTAATTGAATGAACTGAGATACTGAAATGAACTTCCTGCTGCAATAGGTTTTATAATAGTTTCATCGGAACAATTTATTTGCTCTGTTTGAGGCTTTTATGTAGTTGATTGTCTTGTGAATTCAGTTTTGCAGTGTAATAGTAAATATCTATAGTGGGCTGCATGATTTAATGGCCAAAGAATTCAGCACTAATTTACTATGAGATCAAAAAAGACGGAAAAATATTGTGTTTCAATTGCTGGCAGTTGCTATGGCTGAGTGATATAAATACAGGGGCCAGCACCTCTCCAAGAACAGCGGTAGCAGTGAGATCTGGCCATGCCAGGCACTTCAGATTGGCTGACAAAATGTGTTTCAAAAAGAAAACTGATGACCAGACCCCAAATTCTCTAAATTGAATGAAAAGCCTCCCAAGGTCATTAGGAAGTCCTTCAGGGTCTTTGTTTCACTATTAAATTTCAGGTAATGGTTGTGGTCTGTCACACACCAGAAGACAGCAATTCTTGGTAAACACTGATTTTTTTCATTGTTACCATTTTTGTTCAGGATTCACTCTGCCTAGATTTTAGTACAACCAACTAGTAGTTAGCCAGAAACAGAATTTTGGTTAAAATGTTCTGTCCTACTCCTCTTGTTTGCAAGTGCATGGGCAGTATCATCTAAACACAGTAACATTTAGCAGCAAGAGCTGCTGTACTGAGATTTATGATACCTCTTTTTGTGATTGCTGTACTTGCTAGCAATTTCTGAGTATTTCTCATTTCTCTTTTAGCAATATTCATCCAGGAATCCATCATCATTGCTCATATCCCACATCATTTGCCCTATTCTGGAACTGTATCCAATTTTTAAAAGAAATTCAGAAAAATGTCCACACTACTAGAAACCTTTTCACTGAATATAAATATAGGAATGGAGCTATTCATTTGAAACGGGAAAAAAAAAAGAAAAGAAATTCACAGTAATGATGTAGGCTATTTTGGTGGAAGATCATGATACTTTAAAAACGACATCTCATTCAGTAGTCTATAGAAAATAAGTCCTTTGCCCTGCAGAGAAAATAAACAAAAATAGGTGCTTGAAAATATACTCTTCTCTGTTGTTTGAAAAATCAAAGTAAGAGTTAAAATAACAATGAGGGGACAGCTACTATATGATATGTCTTGGTCACATATAAAACTCAATTTTACATGGTCTGTTACTGCAGAAAACAAATTATTAGAGGATTATTTATCACTGGAGTAAACCTTTAACAAACTTAGGATGTATAAGTGGTAGCAAAATACCGTGGCTTACCCTACTAGATCTTCTTCAAGAAAAGAAAATAACGATCTGATGTTGCCAATACTTTCAGATCCCCAGAAAAAACGAAATTTTGGCAATACTCCTTCACCCACTGGTCTATCATTTTTGAAACTGCACTTTCCAACTGATTGCAAATATTAAGCAGAAAATATGTGACATCTGCAAAAATATCTTAATGATACATCATCTTAGAGATGTAGATGAATAGGTGAATTCTGACAAGTGAAAATGCTCAAAAACCCCTGGAAAGATAATGAAAAAGAAAGAGAAAATTGTCCAATGTTTTAAGTACTGAGCTGTTACTGTGGTCTCAGCTCTGCCACAGACTCCTTGTTTGACCTTTAAACAGGTCTGTCATCAGCTTTCCTGGGTGCTGGACCAGACCTTGATCTCCCCAGCTCTCCCTCCGAAAAAGGGAGATAATCCTTCCCTGGAGAGCAGTTGTAGTGACACACAGAGGCTCAGACACTGTGCTGATAAGCTTTGTACAAAACCAAACTGCGATGAGATAAGACCTGTACTGTCAGTCACCAAACTGCTAGGAGGCATTTTTCAAAGTGACATTTTCGTGTTATTTATTATAAAGAAGGGAAGATTTTATTCCTCTTTTCAATTAGTATAGACAGCTATAGTACAGTAAGCACAGTGAGCATCGACAGCTTAGAAATAAGACAGCTAAGAGTAAACGTGTGCGCTCTCAGCAATGTCATGTGGTGCTAAGATGCATATTCAGACCTCTCCCATTGGCACCTACATGCTTTGAGGAGGAACATGGCTCTAAAAGAGTAGCTCTTGCCAGAGCTGGGGCTGGAGCTGGACAGAATGCAGAAAAGACTTGATTGAAGGCGCTTGGCACACACTATTCAAGTCCTGTGCAAACTCCCATTTATACAAAACAAAAAAAATGTTGTGTCCTTAGTAAACGGGCCTGTGGAACTGATTGCCAAAGGATGCTGTGAGTGCTAAAGTTACATGGGTACAAGGGTGGAGAACTAGATGAAAGATAAACCCATTGAAAACACAGAAAATGCATCCAAATGTCAGAGAGCTAAAATAGCTGCAAGCTGGGACAGGATGGTACCTGCTTGCCCAGTTCTTGTTCTTCCCTCAGCACTAAGTTATGGTATGCACTAAGTTATGGTATCACTGGGAACATGACACTGACCTCAGAAGACCTTTGGATGAACCAGTTAAAGCCTTTCTTAAGGGATTTCAGAAGAAACATTCCAGGACAAACACACACTTTCTTGTTGCCAAGTCCTAAACTACACCTGGCTCCAAGAAAAGCATTCAAGGTAAAATGCTTAGGCTGCACCAAGGCCAGGAGCTTCAGCAGAGACCTTCATCTCTTCATCCTCCTGGTATTCTACTCTTTCTCCTCTAATACAAGCAGCGCACATTTCTGAAGTCATCCTCTCCTTAGAAATAAGGATACTATTCTTTATTTTTTTATGAGTAGGAAACAGCCTGTATTTTGGAACAAGTAAGGAAAGGCAAGGAAAATTTTCCTGCCACATAGAAAAGTGCTGCCAAGTTAAATCAGAACAACTGCACACTTCATGCAATACCCCTTGAGTTGTATTTCTCCTGGGTATCAACTTTACTTCAGGAGGGAGGATAACAAATATGCATCCTAAATCCACTACTGGTTCTTTCTAAACAAATGATTGATACTGTCACCAGCTCAAAAATAGAGGAATAGTAGAGAACTACAAGGAAAAAGATGTATAGCCATCAGAGACACAAGCTCTTGCAGTTCATTTTGTGTGTGTGTTCAGTTATGTATTGGTGTAGATCAGCACATCCTATAGAAAAAATGACACATTTTCATCAGAAAAAGTAGCACCTTTGGATTCAAACGTGCTTCAACTCCAAGATAAACATTTTAATAGAAGGTATTTGTTACAGATAAATGATACAGACTGCAGTCTAATGACACAATATTTCATAGTGGACTTCACTCTTTTAATTCCATTAGAGTACAACAATGCTAATTCAAGCCCTGACCTGCTGGTGTGTTCAGAAAAGCTGTCACTCTCATGCTGTGTCCTCAGGAGGACCTGAGCACCATGGTGTCTGCGCAGGCTTTGATGTGTGCAAGGGTAAGAGAGAGTTTGGTCAGGGCAAAGTCTCCAGAGGCAAAGGCCACCCATGTCACCAGTGGGGCTCAGTACATGACCAGCCCCTTAATGTCACCTGTGTCACCACTTGGAGCTCAGCCCCTTGCCTTTGGCCAGGGCTTAGGTGCAATGCGCATGAAGAGCTGGGAATTCCTTGGACCTTCTCCTCTGCTCTGTGTCCAGAGGAAGGACTGGAGCCCATATGAGCTTTCAGAGCTAAACACCCGTGAGATATCTGCATCACAAAAATTAAACCAATATTAATAAAAAGGATGATCTCTAATATTAGAGCAAGGAACTATGGCACAGAGGCACAGATCAGGTTCCCACTAAGTGGTTTGTTTTGGTTTTGTTTCTTTTTTTCTTTCCCTCTACAAGACTGCAATGATGACGTCATTCAGGAGTACCTCTTCGTGACATCAGCTGGCAAGGACTGCACAATCAGTTGCAATGTTTTGCAGAACTGTTAAAAAACCCTAGATAATTTTTCCCGATTTGCAAACTTTGCTAAATATAGCATCTCTCATGTCTATCGCTGCATACACACATTCTGCGTCAATGAAAATACTTGAGAACTGTTGAAAAAAGGCCTGCAGACTTTTCTTTCACACTACCTTTACTCTGCATCTTCTCAAGGCAAAAACAAGCCCCCCCCCCCACTCTACCAGCTGGGGCACACAGTGTTAATTTTGATAGAGCAAATAGATCCAGACAGACAAAGCTGTAAACATGTACAAGCACTAACCAAGGTTCAGAGGAGTGAATGCAGACACCTTGGTATGAGCACCATAGCAACAACCTTCACTAAATATTTTTAACCCTCTCTTAAAGACATAAAGAAGGAAAGGAAAAGCTGTTAAAGTGAAAGACAAAGTTAAATTCAATTTAACAATGCTGTTTACCTCTTTCC
>NW_010193135.1:35435-71784 GCF_000695765.1 Mesitornis unicolor
CCGTAGAGAGGGAACAGTTTAAATGAAAAAATAGATTTATTTCTCAGTCTTTTTAATGAGATTAAGCTATTTTGCTGTCCAAAATAAAGAGAGGAACTAGAATTGTTGCTACTCTTTCAGGCTGAGTTTGCTTCCTGACAGGTAAAATGAGAATGGATAAAAGAGTAACAGAGATGTCTAGAGCTGGTAAATCTCAGATTATGGAAGCACCTCATAGAGAACTGCACTTGCTGCCTCTCTGGTTGTGCTATTGCTGAAGATAACAGGACTTTTTCTTTTTTTATGTTTTCATCTCCTCTTTTTCTTCTCCTATTTTTCATTCTCAATTTCCTTTTTCTTCCTTCCCTTCCTACATACTTTTCTTTTTCTTTCTTTCCTTTTCCTCTTTATTTCTCTTTCCATCTCTTTCTCTTTCTTTTTTTAATTTCCATTTTTCCCTAGCAGAAATCAAGAGGAGATGGGTGCTGCACCCAAGGAACAGTGCAGTGAAGGGGCAGGACATTAAAGAGAGATGATACAGGCAAGCAGAGTCCTGGGGAGGGGCAGGATACAGGTCATGGCAGGCACAGCCTCAGATGCCCTCTCCCTGTTTCAGTCTTCATGGTGGTGGACTCATGGCAAAGTGGGGGTCCCCAAACAGCCCCCAGAGATGGGGTCCCTCCCATCAGCCCACCTGCCTTCTTAACACAACCTGAAAAAGTAGGGACCAAGGGAAGGAACTGAGACAGGGAACAACAACCTGTTTGCTCAATTTGTCTATCAGTTAAGCCTAAATCAAATCTTGATTTCTTTTTCATATTGTATTCTAGGTAACTTTTAATTGGCAGCATAGAAATAGGCCTTTTGTTTTGTTTTGACATGTTCAGAGTTTTATACTGCTTGCAAAAACATTTATATAATAAGGATTCTTGCATTTTGGCCACCTTCGATTTTAAGTCTTCCATTCCCAGTAATCCCTTGTACCTCCTTTTGGTAATATGCACAGCCCAGCAGTCATGGTCTGAAATGCAATGGAAATAACTAATCTAGTCACCTATTGCCTGGTCAGTAAGCCCTGTCCATAGCATGGGATGAGGAATATAGCCCTAAACAGCAATCCCAGGGGAGCAGAGAGACCCATTTTTAATCTAAACACTTCAAGTTTGAGCAAAATGCTACTTTTGTTAAAACAAATCACAATTTTCTTCAAGAAAAAGCAACCAGAATAACTATTCTCCAATCAACTACAATCAACAGTTGTGATTATAGTAATTTAAATATCATTATTCCATGCTATTAATACCATCAGCACTTCAGACAAAACAAGTCCCTAATCTGAGACAATGTACACGATAACTGCATATCCCAGCTCCCTGACTCAGTGCCCACCCTGCTAGAGCAGGGAATTCATTGGCATTTGGGAACAGCAGCCTGAAACAGAGCTTCAGGAGGGCTGGACCCAGACACAGCTTTTTACAGCTTTTACACTCTCCACAAGCTGATTGCAGCCCTTTCTGATGAGTCTATGCACACATGGGAATTTTACATCTCACATTATAGTCATTTAACCATGTGACAGTGTGGCCAGTTTTCTATTCACTGAAAAGAAACTCACATCTCATCCCTCTCTCTTTCTCCACACATATTTCAGTGAAATAGTAGGGGTAGAATTGATTTGATAACCCTTAATTCCACATGAACGTCTTTGCAATCACCTTTTGTTAAGTGATTATCTTCACAAAGGCATAGAAACTAAAGCACTTTTGAAATGTACGGTACTCTCAAGGAATAACTGAAATTATGTCAGTAGTAAAGATGTTCTTCTTAATGATCAGTCTGCATTCTCTAAAGTGAGAGTTTCAGACCTTTATCCAAATCAATATATGCTCAAGAAGTACTTTCCTTATGGCTTTCTTTCTTCCTATAAATCACCCTCACAGGCCTTTGTGTTTAGGGCTCTTATGAAATAGCATCAGTTCTTCTTCACCCCTCATTGGGCATGGGTGGCATCATCTACCCATAACCAAGGCTCATGGGATAAATGCTGCATGATAGTACCTGCTAGAAAGATCACTCTATTTTTCCGTGTATCTATTAATTCTGTGCTTTATTTTTCTCTCTTTTAAAAGGAAGTCGCAATACTTCTTTAGCATGTTTTTAAAAACAAATACTAGAGAAATGGAAGTATTGTGAAGTCTATATTACTAAAACACAAATAATTGTTTTTTTAAAAGAATAAAAATCACTCAAAGTGACTGAAAGGAAGAGATGCAAGTTATGCTTTGATGTACATGCCCAAAGCGTGCAGTATCAGACCAGTAATTGTCATTCCACCTGCAAGTCTCTTTACCCTGCAAGGCTGCTTGGTATTACCAGACAGTCCAAACACAAAGGAGTAGTTGGAGTTACTCAGTTTAACTGCAGTGGGAATCAAAAGAAACCAAAATTCTCTAGTCAATGGGAGGGTATACAAGAATGAATAGAGCAGAAATGGATTTCAGGTCTAAGAATTTGCTTCTAGTTACAATACAGAAATCACACAGAGATGTATTTATTTCTTGTGTTTGTATGTTTATGCTAAAGCAAAAGTAGAAATTAAAAAAAAAAAACCAACAGCAGAGGAGAAACATATGAATCATCAACAGAGCTTCAAGGAGTATCAATTAGGATACATCTGTTAACATCAATGGATCTGTGCTCAAGATCTGGCTCCAAGTGAAAATTTCACAGATGTGTAATATAACACCACTGTTTCATAAAGTACACACGCTTACTCTCACTTGCTGGTTATTTAATTCAAGCCTCAGGAAGGACTGAAAAAAAAACCCACCCATAACATTTTCTCTTGGGACTGATGGAAAGATATGATCAACACTTTTAATTTCTGTAATGCAATAGCCCGGCACATTGAGTAACTGCTTCCATTTCAGCCCACTGCAGCAGCAGTTCCTGGTCACAATGGCATCATCTTCAGCAAGAATTAGCAAATTTCTTATGTCAGCAATACAGCAGTGCACTTCCTGCAAATGTATCTCCAAGACAGCCTTTTAGCCTCTGTAGATATTAACTGTCATGAAAGAAGTCTAAAGATTTGTTGGTCTTCATTTTGATTAACACAATCCACAGCAATAAAACCGAGGCTCTTGCCTGTAACACAGCAAGTTACAGCTGAGCACTGCAACATCCTGAGCATATTGGCTTCATAACATCTTTTGATCTCCTGTAAAGGGTGCATAACTCCCCCTGGGGCTCAGCCCCAGTCCTTGCTTACAGGAGCCAGAGCTGTGGTTGTCCAAACTGGCAGCAACTGCTCAATGCAGTAAGTGAACTGCTTTCAGCAAGGACGTATTTCTCAGTGTGACAGGGCCAGAATGTAACTGTTCAGCAGTAATGCTTCATTCATTTAGAAATCTTATAATGATAGTTATAAAGTGGCAGTCTAAAGTATTTCTTGACATCAACAGGTAAAGAGCAATGGGAAGGGCCCTGAACAGGTCAAACGCTGAGGCTGGGTGACTTTCTTGCCTCATGTTTCTTCACCCACTGATTTGCTGTGGCAGTTTTAGCCCCTGAAATTACAACATTTGAATTATTCATTTTCAGACTTTAGAGAATTATATTAACAATTTCAGAGAATCCAGACTGTAAAGGCTACTTCTGTGGCAGTAACAGTATCGTAACTCAGACTGATCTAAGGGAATAGCTCTGCTTTCAAGCTTACGCTGCCCCCATTCATACAGGCAGGGGTGGGCTCTCCAGTTGAATCTTCACACAATTTCCAGGCCTGGTTTTTATACATTTAACTGCTTTCTAAGGATGAAACATTAAAATGCCTTTTAAGAAAACACTCCTGTCTTTTAAAGACCTGCTGGTCATCAGGAAAGTATTAGAAAAAAAAAGAAAAACATAAAAAACACATCAACCCAAAACCAAACAAAAACCCAAACAAACAAAAACAACAACAAAAAACCCCATGCACACACAAAAAAACCAAAAACAAATAAACAAAACCCCCCAAAACCACCAAACAAAAAAAACCAACCCCAAAACAAACTCTTAATAAAGCACCTGGATGTCTCGATTCCTCTAGCAAGTGTGATCCATGTCAGTCACCTGCCTCCTTTTCAGCCCAGCCCCACAGCTGACCACAGATGACATGGTATGTGTACCACACCATATTGAGCAGAACCCAGCTGTTGAGCCTCAAATGAGCAACCTCCATCAAATTTCTAGATGATAAATACCTTTCAGGATCAATAACCAAGCTATGCAGCCCCAGTGAGACCAGACTACTTCAGGACCATCGGCACATAATTACCAATAAACACTCAAGTAACTATGGAAAATAAAGGTTGAAGGCTTATGAAATGTAGGTGTCTTTAGGGTGAGACTAGTGGAGAAGAATTCACCAAGAACGCATTTTGGATATTGGATGCTTAAATACTTACCTTCTTATTAGCACCAATACAAGTCCTGAGATTGTGGATTTAGCCCTGAATGACTGATTTAAAATGACCAACTCTTTTATCCAAGTATTTTGTAACATGTTTTGCCTGTATTAAAAAAGGACTTATTTTCATAAATTCAAGAAAAAGGGAAAACATTATTTCAGTGATCTTAAAGAAATAAGCACAAGAGGAAAAGGGAAAGTGGAAACAAACCAGACTAAATGTTTTTATTTCCAGTTTTTTTAAAAATATGTGTCAAACAAGTTTGGTTTTGAAACGAAAGTCATTCCTTCATTAAAAATATTGAACAGCTCTAATCACATATTTGTTTGAAATTGTTCCCACGGCAACTGCAGCCTGAAGCTGAAAAGAAGATTGTCTGGTTTTGTTTGAAGAAAGACTTAAATGCTGAACACTCCTCTGCTTTTCCCAGGTATACTAGTATCTTTTCTAGAAAATGGTTCTGAGACTCACAATGAAAATGTACCTCTGCTTTACAGAAGTTGCACACAACTAAAGTCCAAGAGGAGAAACAGATTTTGATCTGAATAATTTTACCTATCAGTAGCATGGAGACAAGCTTTCCAGTTCCTCCTCTTTTCTCCTTTCATTTGGTAACAAAGCAATAAAGAGTTATCCAAAACACAACCTATGACGCTTGTTGTAGGTGTCAGACGAACCAGCCCAGGGTACTGCCTGTACCTGCCTCTACATTACAGGGAAAGCCGCGACATTTAGCTTTGATTAGACACCATGACATTTAGATGGTCAAAATAAAGCAAAACAAATTGCAGCACGTACCCTGTGCACAAAGCACGCTTTGACAGCCAGAACATGCTAGCAGGATTTTGTGCCACTCTGAATTACTCTCTAGTCTGATATGACACCGAATCACAGTGTACAAGGGTTGTATTCACCAAATCCTGACATCTTTATTCATGTAAATACTGTTATTGCATTTAAGGAACTATTCATGTGCATAAAAACTGGAGGAGCCAGGAAGATGCCCAGTCATTTCTGCAGGGGGTTTTTTCTCCCCAAAATTTATAGAGCTTTTCTTATCATAATCTCCTTATCACATACTTTTGGCAAATATTATTTCCAAATACTAGAATTTCTCTCTTCATACACACATCACATATTCTTGGTAAATAGTATTTTCAAACACACACACACACACACACACGCGCGCGCGCACACAAAGGTAGCAATACAATTATTCTCAGTATGAAGTAACTCATAATCTCATTTCATTAATTCCATAGTCTAGGCTTGGTATCAGAAATTAACTTCACATTTGACAGTAACATGCAAGCTGCTTCTACAGATCTTTTTCAGCACATGCTCCATTGGTATTACAGTTTCCTGCTTTGCATCAAAAGCTTACAGGAAATTTGCTGAAACTGTGGCTTTTTGATGCCTTGTTTGGAAGAGATGGACGGCTCCTGAGCCCTCTCCCCCACTCCAATGCTATCCAGGACCCAATGCTAACAGGAGACCATGTTGCATATTCAACAGTTGGCCAAGAACTGCCTTATTCCGGTGTTGGCATGATTTTTCACTTGTTTTATGCACAATAGAAATGCAGTGCATTCATTCATCCATCACTGGGATTCACACAGGCTTCCTTGTTTAACTCGCCCATGACAAAAAAGCAAATCTGAAAGAAAGGAGTTGACAAAAAGTTCTGGACTTTTCTAGGTGCTTTTCTACCAGTGTACATGACAAACTGTCACATCTCTGTCCAACAAGGCAGAGACAAGGAAGGTAAGGTAGGAGCTGACCTGTGAGGAATCAGCTCATCCCTGGTGCTTTGTGTAGGTGTTGAGCAGAGATGGAAGAGAAGGGATCAGACAACTGATGTCCTCACTGGATGCAGAATGGCTATTTGGGCTCAGAGACTGAAGACATGGGCCCAAGCTTAGCACTGATGTAACTGGGACTACATGCAGAAGTAAGAGTGTGATTGTAAAGTAATTCTGTATTTATAGTTTTAATATCTTTAGTAGACCTCATTTAAAAGGAAAGAAAAAAAGAGTGAGCCCTCCCAGGCTTCTCTTCCTACACTGAGAGCACAAAGGTTTCTAGGACATTGCAGCCATCACCAGCTGATGCGCTCTCTTCACACCAGGAGAACCCCACAGCTGTGGCTGTGCTGCCATTGCTGAGTGGACGGGAGCTCTCTCAGATCAGCACGGTACTGCTACAGCTGAGAAGTTTTAACTGCAGAAACAGCTCTTCACTACCATTGACATCTCCTCAATATTCTCCAAGACATAAGGATGGGAAAATAGAGATCCCTTTGAAAGAGATCACTTTCAATAATGCAACCCTCAATTAAAGAGTTTGTACAGTATACAAAGAGCAACAACAAACAAACTCCTTGGCAGATACAGCCAAGATGGTAATTTTAAAGCAATTAATTACTAGTGATCAACAGCAAGTGAGTAAAGATCTGCTGGGAGACATGATGAGATTTAATTACTAGTGATGGCCAAGACATGAGCAGAACAAAAATATACTGGAAATATCCAACAATCAATCATACATGTATTCCAATTAATACAGCCATTGCACATCTATCCACTCAAAATATTTTCTAACAGCCTTTCAATTTATACTGAAAGTAGCTTTTTTACTCCTTCTGAAACACTCTGTGTAGTAATATTTTTGTTCAGTTAACTAAAAAGCCATTCACATATTGTAACCAGATGTCATTCTCAACTGCACAAAACCAAGAACCAAAGACTAACATCAATTCTGCCCTCAGATTCTGAGTGCTATTTTGGCTGGCAATGATATCTTCCAGGTTTTAATTTATTTTCATATTCAATTATCTTCCTTCAAACAGAAGTGGCTGAAAATACACAGCCTCTCTTCTGCAGGTAGCTTCTCTGTTTTAATCGAAGAATTGCTTCAAAGAAGTTGAATTTTCTGAAATAAAATTCACTTTCCTGCTTGTATAACCAAATGTTTGTCTCCTGCTCTCCACAGGAATGTCTGAACTTTGGGGAAAACAAATTGCTTTCAGTCAATGTGGCTCTCAAGCTTCCTGACACAGCTGAGGTGAGAAAAATAACTAGTCGTTATATATACCATCTAACTAGTAGTTATGTATACCATTGAGCACAGACTGCTAAAATATAGAGATGGGCATTATCAGTTCTCATTAAATGGACCATTTATATCACAGCTTGTCTGCAACACAAAGACAAATGGTGAGCATGTTGTATAGTCTTTCACAAGTATTCAGTCTGACTTTCCCTATCTTGTTCCCTCTGAGTGACAAGAAAACAAATGGAAAGAGAGCACATAAGGCCTGAGCTGGTGGCCTTTACCAGCTGTTTTGCAGAAGAGGACTTGAGTGGGGAATGGGGAAGCAGAAGGGGCAAAGGTGGATCCTACCTGGAGCACTCGGCTGGGCGGATAACGTTCATCATTTACACGATACTGCTCTGCTGGTACAAGTGTTCATATGAACTCTCATACAGTTCTCAACAGCCTGTGGAAATATAGCTTTTGCAATTCAGTAAGGAAAATAAGCTTTATGTTGGTAGGCCTCTGTCAGCATCAGTTCTATCAGCACAGCAGCGAATCATTTCAGCACAGGGCAAAGGGGGAACGGGGTCGGCTGAGGGAGTGGACCTGGCATTTGGTGCTTTGAAAATCCTGCTGTTGGACTCTGGGGGAGTAAGCGCTGTTGATGAAAGGCAGTTTAATTATTGGCACTGGGTTGTATTAAGATAACAGCATAAAAACTTAACATTCCCCTGAAGAAATAAAGGTGTTAAAATAGCAGCTGGGTATATACAAGATAATGAAAGAAGGCAGCATGATTTCCCCAGGTTCAAATAAAAAAATTAGTATTTTGCAGAATTGACCCTATTAAAGAGACACTATCACTTTTAAAAATAATGCAAAACCAAAACTATTATAGCAAGAAGTGAAGACAAAGTTACTTATTAAATATAACAATTGATTCTACAAAAATGTCAAACCTTTTACTTCCACTTTTATATTTTTCTGTAGTGGGGTGCTGGGTCCAGATATGTATTTTCACTTTTCTTTAAAATTGATTGACTTTCTGACACAATGTTGATAGTCTTTAGTAGAATATCCAGTTATCCATTCTTGGTATTAATTATTCTTCATTAGGCTTAGAATGTGTATTTTACCTTATAATAATTAATAATACTGAGGACAGAGAAGTGAAACGGTAACGTATTGTAGGAAATCTCAACCCACTTGTTTCATGGAAACATTTTCAGCTCAGTTACTGTAGAGCAAGATTTTGTGTACAGAAAACACTCTTCCCTAAAATGTGTTTCACCATGTGGGATTCTTTTTTATTAAAGAACCTTTTAAAATCAAATCTTTTAAATAAAACCTTGATTTTACAGTTAAACTAAACAAATGAGTAAACAATATTTCTGGCATGCTAATCTAGTATCTCTGATATGCCAAGACAGAAATATGGAGAGAAGAATAAACCATCTTTTAAAATCCTACTCTTTCTAGAGGGAACTCTACAGTCTTCATGCTATTCTCTATAACAATGTGATTTTTTGTTTCAACCTCTATTAGGAGATATAGCAAAGAACTTCATTACTTAAATTAATTAGACTCCAGTAAATGCATTCATGAGGAAACTACGGCATACAACAGGAACAACAGGATCATATGACACAGCAGAAAATAATTATGTGCCACACTGCAAACAGCTGCAAAGGTCAAGAAGCATATGGATACTGATTCCATTTAAATCTATGGACACCAAGGACCATAACAATTTTAAACATTCTAGTAAGTGCCCATTTAATCTTAAATGTTAAAAGGACCAAAGTATCCCAAAATAATTTTCTTCAGGCCTTTGTATGGTGATAGCATTTTGTCTCCTACGAATATGTACCTGTGCTTTGGCGAACACTGTGTTGTTCTTCATGAGAGATCGCACCATGAGCGGAAATCTGGGCTAATGATAATGCCAAGGAGCCTGTCAATGGCCAGGGACAATATGAGAAGTTATAAACTTCCAGGGGAACACAAATAACTGTGGGATTCATTAGAGGGTCATTCATTTCCAGTCCTCAGTAAAATACATTATATAACCAGGTAGAAACCCAGAGGAAGAGCTGCTAAACAAGTGAGGCATTTCCTTGAAATCTCACTTCTGCAATGAGCGTGATATTAGCACTCTTACCAGATACCTGTAACTTTTTGATTTAGCTACATCTGTTTAAAATAAGAGGTTCATCCAGACGGTAAGGTGTTCCTTTGTGATATTAATTTAGTGAGAATGAAGAACCATTTGCTTCATGTGATGTTCAAAATCCTGAAGAATTTGGCATTATGTTACTTATTTTATTAATGACTATTAAGCCAAATGGGCTTAATTTGAATGGCTTGTTCAGCACATGTTCCTTGGAAGACTTCAACTGTGAAATACAGATGTTAATACCTACGGTATATGCACACAGAATGGCACACACAACAGCTGGCCCTCCTACATCCTCTGAACAATTCAAAGCTGAACATGTCAGCTCTTTGTTGAAGTGAGCTATTACCTAGGTAGTACTTTCATAAGGCACAAGAGATGTTAAGATCTGTACATTTATTTGAATATGCATTGCATGATACGAAGCTGATTCATTGCAGGGCATGACTTTCCCCACTAAAAGAGTTGCAATCACTGAGCTGCTTCAAATCTGTGATGAGGTACAAGAGAGATACAAATCAGTTTTCTATTATTAGACATACAGATTATCTGCTATGGACAATAAACCAATACTGCTATCAATATTCAGATGTTGCATTGTATTACTGTAATTGATTAAAGCTATTGGCCCCAATGGCTTATCTGTGATCAGGACTGTCATTTTCCTTTTATACTGTAACAGCTTGTAGTCTGGGCTTTCCAAAAATTTTGGGAGGGATTCCCATTCAAGAGACGGCTCATCAGCTTCCAAGCGCTGCTTGGAGACCTGAGCACGACTTGGGTTTTGCTATTGGCTTTTCCTGCATGGGGCCAAACCCTTCCAACCCCTGAAACACCTGAGCCTCCTCCTATGTTGCTCTGACCCACCTCCAAGGACAGACTCTACCTTTACCTACCCACACCTTGGATGATACACGAGATGCATTAAAATGTAGTGACTCCGAGCTCCCAGAATCCTGATAGACTCCTTTTTCTGTGAGCGCGATTACTTCTATGAACAGACTGAAGAACGTAATCAAAAAATAATTAGGATTATCAGGCTAATTACTGCATACATTTTCTAATGCTAACAGCGATATGAAACACTAATTGTTGTTTACTGTGGGATGAATATTTAAATTTGTCAAGAGAAGTGGAGAAAAAAAATAAAAGCTTTTTTTCCCACTTGGAATAGATGCCAACTGCAGACAAACATACATTGCAACTTTTTATTTTTTAAAATTAAATTTGTACTCTATTAATACAAAGACACAAACTCCATAGATGTAAAGCTGCAAAAATATAATCACAGTACCCTCAGAGCACAGCATTCCAATATAGTTCAAAAACCCTCAAATAGGCTCAACTGTCACGAAACATTAACAAATAGATGTGTTTCTTTTAATTAGCCTTTCCTGTTCCTGTTTTTAGGGTTCATATTTACAGGCTTCTTTTTCTCAACAAAAAAAAAATTAAAAAATTAACTTTTTTTGAAATTAAATTGATGAGAATATCATCTTATGAGAAATTCAGGAATAAGAACTTCAAAAATACCCACCTAAATTGTGACAGTTGGCAGCCTTTCAAACAAAAAAGCTTTTATTACATGCCTATTTACATTTTTCCCTTTTTGTCTGAGCAAGTGTGATGGATATTGGGTCACCAAGAAAAAGACTGCAACAGGTCGCAAAGATTTAACAGTTTTGAACTGTAGCCACATCCATATTTAGTTCAGCTGAAGTAACTTTAGAAACAACAGTGAAAAGCCGAAGTTACTCCAGGATGTAAGGCTAAGGATACGTGTATACGCTGAAGATCTGAACTACCAGCTATCATTGTAGAACACAGACTGCAGAAGTAACATTCAAAGCCTATTAAGAGCACAACATTAAACCGCAAATAAGCTAGAATAACAGAAAATCAGAGAACAGAGGACTTGTGGTTCATCCACTTAATCTCTTCATGTCACCTGCTGTACCGCAGCTTATTACATGAATATATAAACACAGGGATAGCAAATCAGTACTTACTTTATATGAAATAAATAAATTTTCTATATAAATTATGAAAATACAGCTACAGTAAAATCAGTGCAAAAATTACCAAAATGTACTGAAGGAACACTGAGTCCTGCCTGCCAGAACGTGCACCATAGAACACCCATATTTCATCTACTGCATCGTACGCTGACAACAAATAAAAAATGCACAATGCACATGGCTATCCATGCCATTCTAAAATTACAGCTATTTACAATGTCAGGCAAATAAGATTAAAACACATGTGTTATTTAAACTGCACAGTTCATTCTTTCCCATTATTTTACCAAATTTTAAATGATTTCCTCTTCCCTAATTGATACTTTGAACGGAGATTGCTCTCACAAGTCCTTATTTGCATGAGCAGCCTTTTTGGAATTAAGAAAGTTCTTCTTCTTTTTCCTTGGAGAATTATGCAAAGGAGGTACTGGATCACTTGGCTCACAGAACAAAAATACCTTTTCCCCTGACTCCAATAGCTCTATGGCTTTGGCAGCTGCAGTGCTCAAAAGAATAGGTGGATCCGACTGTTCCATAGGAGGATGTGTAGGTGAACACTGAAGTTTAATGAATGATGCTTTCTCCACGAGGGCAAGTTGCTTCGTCTTTATCAAGCTACATTAATGAAAAAAAAATTAAAACTTGGGCAAAATAGCATACTTCCTATATCATATCCTGACATAGAAGTGATAACTTTAGAAGCTAAAGAAAATGATATTTCAACAGACAGAATTACAATTTCCATTTCAATTCCTAATAATTTGCATATCATTTGATGAGACATAAAATTGCATAAGGAAAGGTAACCTGATAATAAATAACCACAGGGAAAATGGGAAATGTATATGAAAAATGTGTGAATTTTGTGGATACATATGGAAAAAATCTTTTTTAGGCATTTACTATTATTGCTTATTATGTGTAAATAAATTGTAGGAAACACAAGCACCAAACAGCAGAACAGTGTCAGAAAATGCATACTTATGAACTTCTTTTCTGATTTCTAACACATATAAAAGGAATCGTTGGAGATGAAATTAAGTATAAAAAAAATCATGTATGTTTCTTCCTCTTTTCTCCTTACCTGTTTTTTCTCTTATTTAGAGAAGGGATCTTTTCCAAACTTCTGTTTATCAGATCTTGCCTTACTTTGTTCTCTAGTGCTTGCCACAACTCTTGGTTCTTCCTGAAGGAGCAGTAAAAAAAAAAACTCCCAGCAGCAAATCCCCAAATATTCACACTTTCCTCTCCTTTGTAATTTTAGGTACCAAGCCCATTACAGTAATACCATGAATAAAGTCAGTAAGACTATTCAAGTATTTCTGCTATGCTGTCACAAATCGTTTAAACCAGCAAAGATCACACCTCAGGGCCTGGTCCCAAGGAGCCTTATCTGTTCCTTGGTAACTCACAGCTGACAACCAGAGGCCAAGTGTCACAGGATCTGCTGTTCTCCCCTTCCCCTGTCATGGCAGGGAGCTGGGAGAGTGGGTCCAGAAGCACCTCTCAGTGTTAGCTGCACAGGTGGTGTTAATGGGGATAAACTGGAGGGATGAAGGCTCTGGGAGACCACCCATCTCCGTGAGTAAAAGAAAAAACAGTCACCAGTTGGGACAGTAGTAATGAACTACAAAAGGACAGGCATCTACAAGGTTGAAACTTCCATTATTATAAAGGAGTTCCTCCTGTATATCTTTAGGGGCTATAGATGCTTGAAATCTGGTGTGCTAGGAATATTATGAATAATAAAGCTGGCAGGAAAATATTTTCATGAACTCCAATCAGAGTTAAAGAAAGAAAATTATCAGAACAAGATTTATAAATCTATAACTGTTTAATTAATAAAGTTATAAAATTTATCAAATCATTATGTAGAAATCTTTTATTATAGTCAAAATATTTCCAAAATAAAAGTAGCAGTTTCAAAGTATTTTTACCCCAGAAAAATATTTCAAAAGGAAACTTATGCAGTTGTGATCTTTTTCTATTGCTGTGAATCTGCTTGTCCAGCAAATACATACATGTAAAGCAATAATTTTCTCTTGCAATGGCCTACCAAAAATATCACACTTACCTTTTCTTACAGCTGCCAGACTCATCTGCATTGCTGTCACTTTCAGCGACACCATCTGAATATTTACTGATGGAATCAAGGACAGAAAGAACCTCACTTTGTGAGCTGGAGGGCAGCAGTAAGTTCAGGATCCTGTGCAACATTCCCATTGGTACCCCCGTCAGTTTAGCTAAATAACTTGTCAGCCGGAGCTCCTACAGGATTAATGAGTGGAAGACAGATAAATTTAGCATTGAAAATAAACAAAAAGGTAGCAAATTTTAATTGCTATCACTAAAGATTTATTCATTATAGAAGCAAAAAATATTGAAAATCATGTTAGTGGTGACAGTATTACCATTGTCCACTTCATTCTGGATATGGGCAGTGTAAACGCTAAACAACCAGTTGCTCTTAGCATATGTGCTTAGCGGATGTAGTATATGCCTTTCAGACTCAAAAATCACAGTGCAACTATATTCTAGCATGTAAGGTTTAGTTAATTTATGGATTGTACTATTATAAAGAAATCTTTTAAAAATAGCAATGAAGCAATATAGCATTCCTTGGGCCGTAGAATTAGGGGGGAAAAAACCAGATTCTAATACCTTATGACAACATTTACATGTTGCCATGGTTGAGGGCTTCTTTGTTCAGCCTCCCTTAACACCAGATTCTGTGATAAGCTCAGAGAACAGCTTGTAACATTTGTTAAGAGGTGAAGGAAACACCTGGTTTTGCTTTGGTAGTTGATTTGTTGGGGGTTTTTTTGTTGTTCGTTTGTTGTTTTTTTTTTCAAACTTCCTCTATTTTTTGGCCCAAAGGTCAGTGGTAAAGCATATTGACAGTGTTCAGATAGACCAAGTTCAAATCTAGTTCTTCCCTAGACCATCAGTCAGCACCATTTCTTGTCCCGCTCAACACCAAAACCCTGTTGTTATTTTCTGTTCTGCTGCCACAAGTACTGTGTCTTCAGGGCTGTTTCTGCAGATTTCTCATGCATATCAAATATGTAAAGTCTACAATATATTGAGAACTACATGGAAGGAAATGTGTAGATCAAATTAAAGCAAGTTAAACGCCTCAGAGGATGCTAGGAAAAAAAAAAGCTCTTACAGTCTATTCGAACTGTACATGTATCCCTGGTTGCCAAAGTTAGGTAAAACATGCCAAACGTTCGAGATGAGTCATGAGAGCTGAGACAGCTCCGCTCTGTAGACCCTCTTATAAGCACTGATGGGGGAGATAACCACAAAGCCAATGTCACATAAAAAAAACCCACAAGGTCCCACCATGCAGGGAGACAGACAATTTCTTTGTCCACAATGAATTCAAAATGTCACAGCCAGAGTTTGAACTCTGCCTCTCTTTTGCATTATGAATTTTCAGAGGAGTGAATGCACCTAGGACATCCCCATATTACACGAGTCTTCTTTGAAAGAAGCCATTTCACCAAAAGGATGCTCTGTAAAGGATAATTATTTCTGCTAAATCCATGTGAAAAGAAACAAAGCAATCACCCACAAAGCAGCGTTAATCCAAATTTAGACTGCTACACAAAATAAAGAAATCAAACAACCTCCTCTTCCCATAACCATGCTCCAAGCAGAGAACTCCTCTCCAAAAGGCAGGAAAACTAGCCACTTCTCAAAGTTTCCTGGGCTTCTCAGTGTTGTGATAGGTTTTCCATGGACATCACTGAGATACCAGAATGAATAAGACAAAATCCTATAACTGATGAGAGATTAGTGAGTTGGCACAGTATCTAAAATGTCAATATTTTCACCCTAACCAGGCACTAAGGTTAGGTGAAAGAGATGTCTGTTCAGGCTACTTAGGGCAAGAAATTATTTGATTCTTCTCTGCAGAGGAATGTAAATAAGAACGTAAACCTCAATACAGAAACCTGTGTTTATTTTCTGTACTTGTATACAGACTGTGTTGTACTTCTGGTCTTTAAGAACTGTTCTAGAAACTTACAAAAAACAACACTAAGTGAGAATAAAAATTACACACCTCTGTGACCTATTCTGCCCTTTCTGGCTAAATGGTCTCAAGGATCCTTAACTTGGTAATTTATATACAGATGATCGAAACATCATGACTTCAGTACTGATTTCCTCTCTAATAGTTCCCTCTGTAAAATGTTCTTTTCTCCACTCTGACCCTTAACTGTCTGCATCAAGTAAGATTTGGACTGAGAGGCAATCCTTAATGCTTTTATAACACAGCAGAATACATGATAAGTAATCCCACAAGGTGCCACCCAGCTTTCAACAGTATCAAAAGTGGCACAGGCGCCCAGCAGCCACCTACATCTAGAATGTGTACAGCAAAGAGAGTGCTGATGTGTGAACAGGCATCAGCAGTGAGCAGCACTTGCAGATGCTCACAGCTACTCAGAGCAGCTTGCAGAAGTGGGAGGGAGAAGTGAATGTGCATGCAAACGCAGGAATGGCCACACTAGGCACATCCACAGTCCTCTGGAGCGGGAGGAGTGTGGTTCTTCTGGTATATTATATGGTAAGGTACCACAAGATTAGGAATTGACTTTTTTCATAACATCTAATGGATACAACTGCTATTTGGGCCACCAATAACCTCATTTGTATTCTCTGAATTTGGTCAAAATAAAACCAGGAATGAACTGTAGTTTACTACCAGCAGAATTACTTTTAAGCATTTGGACTGAGCAATGTATATTTAAACAACTAACGCAAGAACCAATGAACTTGATCCATGCTGTGCTTCAAGCTCACTATTCTGTTCCCACATCACAGTCTGCCTGCATCATCTGTTGTCTCTAAAATGCAAGTAGCATACCTGGGGCAATAGCTGTGAGCTTATTTAAAAGAAGCTTCTCAGCCAGATGCTTATGATCCTGAACTCACTATCATTCAAGCAAATCTTTTACTGACCTAGATCTGCCTCGATAAGGATGTAAGCTGAAACATGAAATGTAGCAACATAACACTTACCTGGTTTTCAAGAGAGGCCTGTATCCAGTTCTAAAAACTAGTCTAAAGGGGAAAATCTTCTTCAAAGAAAAGAATGAGTGTAAGATACAGGGGAAAAATGCCTACAGTTTCCTAATACACAATATAATTTGTTCTATAAATTTTAAGAAAACAGAGGAGGGGGAAATATTTAAAGATCAATTTCTCTACCAGCTTACAGGATAAGCACATACAAGAGTAGGAACATGTTAAACTGTGAGCTTCAATAAATTACTTTTCTACTAAGCACATACTTCTTTACAGTTGATTTAAGAACAGTCAACTTTGGAATACTTGTTACTATACTTGCTGAGAACATAAATTTTGTTTTGTATATCTGCAGGGTAAATATGTATAGGGTTTATAGAATTTCAATAAAGTATGTCCCAGAATATCTCTGGGCTATACTTTATATGAATAATACAAACACAAACCCCAGTGGTATATCTAATGCATATTTACACAAATTAATTATTTCTTCAGAGAATCTTATGAACAAAACATAAAGCACAATCTCAAAGTATACACTGAAGAGTGCATCCAGTTTTTCAAGTGCTCTTAAATCTCTGTCTTCAAGATGGCAAAATCTGTAATTATCCAGGGTCATTGTTCACCTGCTAGGGTGCTAAGAGGATTTAGTACTGTGAAAATTATGACAGACATTGTTTGCACGCATCTGTTAGCTGCAAAACAATGATTTTAACCTCTCAACTTGCAGAATACATGTCATGCCGTTTAGAAGCTCTTCCACAATGCATCTGTGCCAAAGAAACTTGACAATTATCATAGGAAAACAATTAAATTGTCAGCAACTTAGGTAACATGGTTTACCAATGCTGTAGAAAAGCAATAACCAGCTTCTTCACCAGTCAAGTGGTATGATCTTAGGGAATATAGAACAAGGAGTGTCAGTGTTTAATTATAAAGGTTTCTAGGACAGAAACAAGCCACAGTAATGTGCAAAACCACATGCCTGGCTGGTCCTGGGCAGTACAATGATAAATGTGGTTAACACTTGCAAATGATAAAGAGCACTGTCTTTGAACTGAAATCTTAAGAAAAGAGCCAATGTCTTTTGGGAAAGATTATTCACAGCCAGAAGCAACAGTACTCTGACACCAGGTTTGTCTCCCTTCCGTTCCACGATGTCCTACACAGCTGCTTCAGCATTCATCTTAACATCCCACACATCTTAAATTCATGTCTTCATGAGAGACATAGGTGCTGAGGCTCTATAGGAGACAACCGAACTCCAGAGCAGCAGAAAAACATTTCACAACATCCTTTGCAAGATAAGATCTCTTCTGCTGAACAGCTGGTTTGTTACATGCATCATCTTCCTGCCCTCTTATGCCTATAAGCATGGCAAGCTAAGAAACACAGTATGAAATTAATGCAATATTCATGCTTTCTTTTAGGAGTTCCCACTTAGCAGCAATTGTTTTTGCCAGCCTGTGAAATTGCTATATAAACAGTGTACAAGTTCCCTTCAATTAGTCCAAGATTGCAAGGCAATAGCAGATTTTAAACCACTGAAATTAAACTGTGATAATGGTCTCAGTGGTGCTACTCTGGAGGAGCTGGTCTGAGCTGTTTAAAGCCTTTATAATGGCCAGCATTTCTGGGTGCAGCATATTCTGGCAGATAAATATATAATCATAGATCATAGAATGGTTTGGGTTGGAGGGGACCTTAAAGCTCATCCAGTCCAACCCCTGCCATGGGCAGGGACACCTCCCACCAGACCACGTTGCCCAAAGCCCTGTCCAACCTGGCCTTGAACGCTTCCAGGGAGGAGGCATCCACAGCTTCCTTGGGCAACCCGTGGCAGTGAATTCCTTCCTAATATCTAATATAAGGCTACTCTCTTCAGTTTAAAACTGCTATCCCTCATCCTATCACTACACTCCCTGATAAGGACTCTCTCCTCATCTTCCCTATAGGCCCCCTCTAAGTAGTGGAATTAGGGAAAAAAACCAACAAAAAACAACAATGTAAAAAGAATTGAGAAGACTATGGCTCACCAAGACCAATAACTTCAACCACAGTAGTACAAGGAAAGATTAGCGAAGTCCAAAAGACCTTTCAAAGCACTTCCAATTTTTGTATCTGTTCTGATGTTTATTTTCCAGTGATGTTGAATGGAAATTATGTTATCTTATATTTATCATATTCAACATGTAGCTGAAGCACTGTACATTTCAGCAAAATATTCAAATAAGCCTGTTAACTCAGTAAAAAAAAAAAAAGGAACATTGAACATTGAACATTGACAAAAGAACCCCTTTTCTCCTAGAAAAGTGTTCTGAAATCTTGAGCTGTTAGAGAATGCAACTATGAATGGGCAAATAAAGCCTCAAATTTAGTATCAACTCTGAAAAGCATTATAGCTGCCTCTGCCCATATCACCATTCCATGACTGAATGACTAACTGAAAATAGTGGATGACTCTCTCATCAGCATTACACAAGTTATTTCAAAAGAGCATAAAGGAATACATATAAAGTTTATAAAGAAATGATCAGATTAAAACTCACCATCATGTGATTATTTACATCATGAGCATCAAACAAAGCCCTGCAGTGGAAATTTTTTATGAGTGTCAGCAGGATGCTCTTTCTGTGAAGTTCAAATAAAATGCCAGAAGCTCTATGTGCAGTAGGCCATGAAGGCAGAAAACAGTGAGAAAGAGCTGAAGGCTGGACCAGAACCGAACAGCTCCCGATACCCACATCTGCTTACAATAGCCCAAAATGTCAAGGCCAACAGGGTAGCAAGATGGTTTGGAAAAAAACAGTTGCAACAGGAGGAACAAAAATCTAATTAAATATTAAAAAATCTTCCATTCCAGGACAGCACCTTCACCATCAGGCTGCCAGATATCCAGAGTAAGTCTCTTCCAGCACAGCTTATGGAAGGACTGTGCTCTGAATGGAGCCCAAGCGTCCCCATGAGAGACAGACACTGAAGTGACCACCACACTCCTGTGAGCTTTAGGAGTTCTTGATGCAAATTCCTTAACCAAATCAGAGAAAGGATCTGAAAACACGTGCTACCTTCCAGGTGGGTTTCCTAACACAGATATAACACACAGGAGTTTCACTCCAATTCTTTGTGAGAGCAGCTGACCTCAAATACACATGTAACTGAAGAGAGGACAAGGAGTTCAGAAAACTGAGCAGAAACAAGCTGAGACACAGGAAAAGCTGAGATCCCTCAGTCTAAGCAGTCCCTCCTGGGCTTGCTGGCCTCTGAAGCTCCCAATTTATGATACAGGTGACTGTGACCACACTTGTCCCTGAGAGGCATGAGAAAAGCTGCAAAACAGTCTCCTTTCTGATGCTAGCTATATATCTCAAACAAGGCCTGCAGATAAAACTTGGGGACAACAGCTATTCAGTTTTAATGCCTTCTGTGGCACTGACAGGCAGCCAACAGACAGCAAATGATCTGAAGAGGCATAGCTTTTTCTGAAAACAGTATGAGTAATGATACTAGAAAATTTAACTAGCAGTCTTCTATCATTTAGTGTTGTAAAATGATCAGTGCAAATCCTTTCTAACACTGATTAAAGCCTAAACAAAACCCTTGCCTAATTACATGAAAATCAGACTGTAAAACTGTCTGTAAACCAGAGACTTAGGCAATGTAGTTCTTTCCACAGAATGAAATGTAACAGGACAACCCCCAGAATGGATTTTGTAAGTGAACAAAAAGAAGCATAACTCAGTAAAATTCAAAAAGCTGAAAGTAGGTCAGAATTAACTGCAGTAAACGATAATACAGGCTGCAAACACTGGAACTGGTAGTGACTATTAGCAGAACTGTGTCCAAATACATCTGTAATGGTTCCCAAAGAAGCAAGAAAAGCTGATTTCCGGATACAGCTGCAATTTAAACTTGGAAGCTTTGTTCAATTTCATGCTTACCTGACTATAAAGTGCCAAAAATGCATCCATTTCTATCTTTTCCAGGAGATCTTCAAGCGCCACGCAATTCCATTGCTCATCTCTCAAGCTGAAGTGAAAGACAAAATAAACATTGAAATCTTCTCAGGCGCAGTGACCGTATTATAGGAAACAATATCTGAAAGTCATCCATTCAGGAAGCGTTTCTTTCTGTCAGCCAAGTTGGGTGAGAAGCGTAACTTCTAAAATAAGCCAAATTCTCTTCCTTTCTCCCCTGAACCACCAGGCAAACATCAGAGGGATGTGCTCTTGCACACAATTCAACTCTGGAATCTCTCCAAAACAACATGAGTAAACCAGTCCCCAACCTCCTCTTTACATTTCATCACCACACTTTATGGCAAGTTGTGGATCTTTTTGTTGCTGGAATATAATAGTAAACTTCCACATTATTGGTGATTTTTTTTTATTGCTGGACCAAATCATGAAGCCACTGTTATGTCATTTGGGAAAAATACAAAACTTGTTTCTTCCGTTATGTTTTCAGGGAAATAGTAAAGATGAGCTGCAGCTTCTTTGAAGGCTTCCCTGATCTATCTCTACAGTAGTATCCACAAGCCAGTACCCTATCTGCTCTTCTAGTGACTCTTTATTTCAGCAACAGGAGAGCAGTTAATCTACATTGAGTATAGCTCCAGCCCTTTCAGAATTAAAATAGAATTAAGAGTGCAATAACTCCACTCAAAGCTTACCAAAGCCATTTTTAATATACCGTTTCACGGAAAACCATCTTTGTCATGGAAAGCCCCTTCCCAGCATCCTACATGAACCTTGAAATGTGGTAGGCTTTTAGCACTGTGCAATACACACGGAAATGTAATTTCTGACTCCTGTAACCCTAATGAATGTAATAAAATACTTAGCAATTTTGCAAATTATCACCCATTTTTGCCAAGTAACCTTCACGACAAGACAGGTATTTCTATATGCCTCCTAAAAGGCATTTTGTCACTGTCTTTACTTAAAAATTGGCTAGAGAAAAGTGAAACTGAGCCTGTCTCTGAAGAAGAGTTTATATATTCCATCAAAAATGATTGTGTGACAGGGAATTCAGTCTACAGTGTGACAGTGGAGTTGGAAGTCTAATTTAAATTGTTTCAGCTACTTCCTCTGACCCCTGCAGATCAGGTTTCATTGAAGTCCCTACCTATCTACTTGGGAGTCAACGGAACAGGATGAAAGTTATTTTCCTCCTTGATGCTAAGGAGTATTGTTATTTTTCCACTGCCCCTGTCAAGATACGGTGATTGCCATGCAATACATCACAATCTATATGTAATTAATTTATTATTATTTCATGCATAGTCCCTCCCCAGCACAGCAGAACTTCCAGCCTGCTGTTTCTCTGGGATATCTTATGGTCCATAAAGACTGCAGTAACTTAGTAAGACCTGAGACCAAACCACTCACCTTTGCTGGTGCAGATTTATAAACTGATTACATTTATTCATGGCCTGTCTTAGCAGAACTGTGACTTGTCTGTCTGCATTTGTTTCCACAGCTTCACTTGAAAGTCCCAATCCATCCAGAGTCCACCTCTGCCTATTCATTAGATGCTGCTGCTGCTGCTGAACTGACTCCTTATGCAACATCTCATACTCCAGCTTCCTGTCAAGTTCTTCAATCTCCTAGAGGTTGAAAATATGTGATGATAAAAAGTGGTAATTTAACTTGGAAGAACAAATTTCATTTGGAGTGAAGGGGAAAAAAAAAGATGGTATCAGAATTTCTGATATTATTCATTCCTCATTCTACCCAGCCACTTGCAGTCATTACACTTTCCAATTCATCGCATGGCTGCAGTAAACATGACTTGCAGGCTATGAATATCAGAACAATGTTGAAAGATATGAGTCAATTTTCATTGTGTTAAAGGTTGATGCTCTCTGAAATCATTCACTGTAGAGGACATCTAGAAAATACCCTACCAGCATGGCCGAAATACAAAGGAAAGAATAGCACCAGTAGAATTAATCTATAAGCTCCATAAAGCCACCGAAACAGCCTGAGAAACTCCAACTAGTTTTAGCTATGCTGTACCAACAGCTAATATCAAAGACATTTGAAGTTAAAAGACAGTAATCCACACTTAGTGTGATAAAATTAGGATTAAAAACGGAAGTCTTAAGTGGACTGGATCCCTCATGCTGAAGATCTCTCTTTGGTCAAAGAGTCAAACTAGACATCAGAAAGACTGTTTCATATCCCAGTTTTCCAGTGTCATTATCTGACCTCAAAGAAGTTGCTTAATATCTCAGCACCCTACTTCCCAACATTGAAGAACTTGCTGAATTTTAATCTATCCCCCGCCATCAGCCATATTCAGGCTTGAAATTCACTGGAGCATGGCAGCTCTAAATATCTGCTCCCCTGCCAGCAGGATTTGACATTGGAGCTTAGACCCACTCTCCTAACACCAAAACTGAACATTAACTCGCTATCTCTAAGAGGAAGAAGCAAATTCACATACAGCCAGACCTGTTTCACTGACTAGCAAAACTGTCACTGACGTCCTCAGCATTAAGGAATCCTGTGTATTCTGATATATTTGATTTAAAGCAGCAGGTGTTTAAATTTGTCAGCTAGTGTGACAAAGCAGCAGAAATAAGACACAGCAAGAGAAAGGTTTGATCACCAGGAGATAGTTCCTGTAAACCAAGCCTAAAAGGCACTTCAAACAATGCCTAAAAATGTTTTTTCCCCACAATAGGGCTCAACTCAGTTGTTGCACATTGGTTAAAGAATCCAGTGCTAGCCACTCAAGACCTCTCTTCTGTCTCTCATTCAATCCTTTTTCTTCATCTGTTCAGGGACAGAGAAGCTAAAAGCAGCCTCTTTGCAGAGCCCTCTTACACTTACTGCATAAAATCCCAGATTAAATTATTTTTAATATTCCGTCTCCATATAACTTTCACTACTATTTCCTATAGATTTAATACAAAATTTAAACAAAACTGGAAGCATATAAGCATTCTAACTACCATTCTAAGAGAAACTCTATAGAGATGACAGCGGTAAAATTTAACCAGGAGTTTTCACAGCAATAGCTGTCTAATGATGCCCTCTAGCAAAGAGGTTTTGCTCTTAAAAACCCATTTTGTTTGTTCTACTCCAGTGCTCTCCCAAGCCTCACTTGGATGGTTGCAAATAGCAATGTAAAAAAAAAATAAAATCCTTATGAATAGAGAGCACTGAAGTATTAAAAAAGGATTAGAAAACTGGCCCATACCAAGTCTGTAATAAATATGATGAAGGGAAGAGGCCTTTCCAAAGTTTCTACTATTTAAACTGTATGAGCATGCTTGGAGGGAGATAGGTAGAAGGTTGCATAATATAATATATTTAAAATCATTAATCTTTAAAATATAATCTTTAAAATCTCAATGATTGATGCATTTCATGTGGTAATGGATTTTACGGTATGGATAGCACTGTAACATGAACACTGTCATAACACAGTCATGACAATTTACACACCATCCCAGTCATGACTCACAGCCACTTCCCAATTGTCTTCTTTGCGATCATCAAAACTTAATATTAATTAGCCAATAAAATACCGCTCTCCTTGACTGTAGATCTCGGGATGCTTCTAAGATAAAAATAAATAATCATAATATACACAATATTCTCTGGCACTAATACTCTCCTCCTCTTTATTTCTTTTACTTGAGTGCATTAAAGTGCACGTAATCACAACTGAAAGGCTGGACCACCAGGAGCTGCAAACCAGCACAGCTAAATTAAAGTCAAATAAGCTACTGTGATAGTTGCTGTCTCCTAACAGGATTTTTTCATTTTCACAACTTCTTTACTTACAGGCTTGTGTGCTTCTAAAATCTGAATACATTCCAATTCTGACAGGATTTTTGACGTGCTCAGTTGCTCAAAGAGCAAAGCTTGTACACTTATGATAGCAGTATACAGCTCCAACATTTTGGATTTTTTAATAGTCTTCTGAAAGGCTAAAGAAGCAATATACTCTCCAAGTTTATTTTCCAGATCACGCAGCTGACCCTCTTTCTCAAGCAGCAACTCGTACTTAACCTAAAAAATACCAAAACACAAAAGATAACAAGATTAACAGAAAACCTTACATGCACGCTCATGATTTCATTACTTTGTAATTAAGAAGCAGGATTAAAATAGCAAAGAAGTCAATGCTATTATAATGTAATACATTGTTTTGAAAAGTAATTTTAACATTTAAGCCCAAGCTTTTTGAAGTGATAATAAAAATACTACAGTAAAGTCAGATATTTCAAAGAGATCAGGCTTTGTTTTAGCGTAGTTATAACTTAATATTAAATATTAACCTAAAACATTAGGTCTATATAATTTTCAATGTAATAAAAGTAAAAAATGTAAATAATCCTATGCTTACTTATGTGATTGGTTAAATGGGAAGATAAAATACATCCTTCTGTTTAGCAAAAATATAAGAATTATAGAAAGACTGTAATTAGTTTCAAACTGGCAACTGACAGTTAACACTGACCAATGAAATTCAACTTATTTGTTAAGCAAATAACAAAAAATCCTCTTATATAAAACAAAGTTAAAGAGCCTACTGGTAATGGATTTCAAACACGATTAAAACTGGATTGAATGGACATGAAACAGGATTAAATAAAAATATTTAACTCAACAACTGTGTTGCTGCCACACATTCGATGGGACATCCACAGAAATTATCCAAGGGTGAAAGGCAAGCACTGCACGTGCAAGCATATGCTCAAAGGCCATGTGATTGATGAGCTCTCCATGCCATACCACTGACATTCACAACCAGCGATATCGTCACTGTGACCGTTTTCCTGCAGGACAATGTGGATAGTGGCCAGCTGCAATAACCTGCTCTAGATGCTTCCACCTGAGCTTGTCACTCTAAGCTCCCTTTAGAGTCAAAGAAAAGGAAAAGGTACTTCTCAGTATGTTTCATAACCTATAAAATGGTTTTCCACTGATGAGTAAGTGTGGATGTCTAGGTTAGTCATTGATGGCTGCACTGCATATGTAACATCTGGGAAGCTGAATCCTCAAAGACAGTAAATAATTATCAATTTGGGTTTATTCCTGCTCCCTGTATTATCCACATGGGCCCAGATACAGGATTGTAAGAGAGAGAAGACACAGAGAGAGAAAGCACATGCAACCATGAGAGATCCAACTCCATTACTTGGTGTTGATATCAACTGCTGCCCTACACACTGGAACTACAATAAAGCTAAGCACAAAAACAGCCCATTGGTACACTGGTGGGTATTAGAGTGCAGGGTTTCCTCATTCCATTTCTAAATTCTCTTTTAGTCCTGACAAATCTAATCTGATAGGCTTCACCACATTAAAAAAAACCCAAACAAACAGTTTTCAGAAATCAGCAGATTCTGAAGTTTCCAGCATTATGTATTTAAGAACAATGCTCAAGTGTGACAGAACGGAAGAACCACAGCCAAAGGAGTCTGTAAGTTTTGGTTACATTTACTATCATCATGGCACCTGAGAGCAGGTACTCACATTTGCACTCTATGGAAAAGTATTTATCCCAAATTTGGCCTCTCTTTTAAAGAGCAGGCAGAGATGAACATTCCTATTAAACTGAGAAACCTACATGGTTGGTATATTAGCATGGCAGCCATCCTCTGGTATACCATTATACATGCAGTCTTAATCTCTCTACAGTTTTATCAGTCTATAAGTTAAGAATATTAAAGAACAATAGTATTTGCCCTGAAAGCATGAATGACAACACTTAAAGGTCACTTGACCTGATTTTGCCCCTCAGAATATCTTTGCACAAATAGAGATAGTATGTACTCAAGACATTAAAACCTTATTAGCTTTCTATTCATGTTAATCAGAACTATACATTATTGACTCTATTCATTATTAGCTTTAAAGGAAGATTTAAGGAGACTTCTACTAAGTTTTTAGATCACTAACATGAAAAATATATAACATGATGCCCATGAATTTTCTCTGGAAATGTTATTGATAAAGGATATGCTAGAGGCGATTGTGCATCATGCAAATTGTATTATCCAGTAGATAAAGCTAAATTTAAAATGTAATTTTGAACCACTTATGCTTGTGATATTCTCAATTCATGCTCATGTGATATTCCCCAAAGTCTACATTACATCACCTGGAATGTCCTTGAACACAAGAGATGGAATGTTACCTTCAGGAAATATTTCCTATTAATGTGAATTAAGCCAATTATCAAGAGTAAGAAATCATGCTACAGACATGAGGTAGAGGGAAGATTTGTTTTCTTGATATCTTCAACAAATCTCCATCTTGACAGACAGACATTGTCTCTCAACATAACTGCCAATCTAACAATTCGGTCTTGAATAACGTAGGTGGTGTGACACTGAATACTAAATAAACATATTGGTTGCAAATAAACACAAGGGATATTTGAGTTAGGAGTATAATTCAACTCAGAGATCATACTGGAAATAAGGTAAACAAAATGCTAAAAGCTAAGCTGTTATTTTTAAATATGGGAGGCAGAGATCTCCAGTGAAAAGCAAAAGAGATGGCCTTTTGTTTTCTGTAGGATATTTTTTACTGAAAAGCAGCTTTAGCATCTCCCATTTAAGTTCACAGTCCAACAGTTCACAGGCATTTGAAGGCATACACTGTACTCTAGCAGCGCCAGTAGGAAATCAAAGATAAAAACTTCTGCAGAGCATCCTAAAGTCATGACTTTGATGTAGATTGAACAAGACAGCCTATCCCACCCTAACTCAGGTTTTTTTTGGGAAAGAATTTGTTGGTTTGTTTTGGTTTATTTATCTTGTCAAAGCAAATTTATTTTCAAAATCCAAAGTGTTATTTCAAGATATTCTTATGAGACAGTGATATAAACCCAAGGTCTAGAAGCAAGACTATTCCATACCTCAGTGCCAAGGCAAATATTTAAACCAAAAATAGTAACAATTAAGAGATCTCTTTCTTCAAAAGGCTGTGCACATGACTCATTTCTCAAATAAAACTCAAGATTTTGTTCTGAAAGGCACACTGAGTTAATTGTTATACTACTGATCACTGTGACACAAGACAATGTTCTCAAAAGCAACTAGCAACTTTCAAAGCCATAATGACTGACTGTTCAATTCTTTAAGGTCTCAGTTGCGAAGTTTCCATGGACTTGCCCTCATCCAATTTTTTGGTGGTGAAAGTTGTTGCACTTTTAAGTGATTCTTAAGGAGAGGATGGATTGGAATTGAGCACAGAACAGTAAAACAGACAAGAAATACCAGAAGAAACAGCTTCTAAACAAAGGCACAATTTATATCCAATGCAGGAGCCACATGATACTTCGCTAACAGCTGCTATCTAGCAAAGCGTTCATGTTAGAAATGAACCAGGTTGCACAGTTAATTTCACAAGTCGCCTTTCAAAACCCCGGAAACACTGAGTTTTGAGTTTACTTAAAAGCAGGATAATGAAGATGGATGAGAACAACCAATGGTTTGTCGCAAGAGACTACATAATTTATACTATGATTTTAAATACAATAGCACCTATTCAAGAAATGGAAAAAAATTCAAGCAGACTTACTTGACTAGAAGTAAATAAGTTCATTTTCTAAAGAACTGATGCTTTAGAGCCTACGTCTAAGATGCTGCCTGCCAGAACACAAACACTTTTACAATATCTCAAAACAGGGGAAAAATACATGCTTTTGGTACGACTTATTTTATACAACAAAAAACTATTAATATCTGAAGACTGCCTTTGTAGTTTAGGAACAAAATGTGCTAGAAACCTTTAAAAATGCAGATAAAATTACACAGAAATGTTTTGACAGGTGTGTGCATACAACTGAATTTAAAGTTTCTTTCTTTCTTAACAGGAGGCTCAGTTTCAGACAGAAGGATTTTAAATGAATTATACATATATGAAATCTGGGGATGGATGAATGAATAATGAATAGATGAATGAGTAAATGAGCGATCACCTTTAGTGTAAGTTTGAACCCATTAAAATGAATAATGAATAAGGATGGAAATACAGTTTGACAACTCAAGCTCACTTATAAGGAGACACAAGAATGTGTATTTTAATTGCAGCTGAATTCAAAGGCAAGAGAGATGACATTGATGACCGAAACACTTATACTTCTGTCAACCACTTCAAATATCAGGAGACTTATATGATATGTTCAATATATTCTATGAATCATACAAATAATGGTCCAAACTGCAAAACTAGGTATTATTTGGCTATCACTATGTATGAAGCCATACATTAAGCATGGAAATGATGTTCAGCTTATCATTCAGCATCCATTCAACAGTATACAGTAAATTAAGTGCTGTTAATAAAACAAAATGTTGCATCACTCAACTGGTACTACTACCTACCCCGAGCCACCTGAGTTTCTCTTTGCCTCTTGTCGCTGTGAAATCACAGCTCTGCAAACAGAAATACATCTGTGACAATCAAAGCTTGTGAGTAGACCTGACTTTAGTGTGACACAGAAGGTGACTTGAGTAGAAGCTGGATCAAATATTGATTACAAACTAAATTAGAAACTAGTTATAAACTGATATCCCCTAGCCACTCTTGAAGCTTTTTATCATACCAAACAGAAGACTGTAAAATACTGCTTGACATTGTACTATTTGACATAATATTATTTGAGTGTCAAACTACTTTGGTTATGATGAATCAGCTCCCGTAGGTATGAATATTTGCTGCTGATGCCACCTGAAACATCTAAACTACACAAAAAATTGCCAATGCTGTAAATGCACTATGATTAGTCCACTGCTTGAAAGCACTGGTTTCTAAATTCCACATTCAGTTCAGACTATTGCTAACTAGTCTTGTCTCAGTCCTAAGTATTACAAATTAAGGGAATAACCTTAACGTGGTCAATTACCTGCAACCCCAAAGACATTTCTCATGAAAGACTTTGTATTTTTTTTAAACCCAGCAGGGAAAGCAGACTAAGGGAAAACAGATTAATGAATGTCAGTATTTTTACCACTGTGTTTCTTCTGAGATAGGTAACTGCTATATCAGACAGGAACTGCTACTTCGTCACGCACAGAACAGCTCAAATCAGTCACAAAACACAAAAGAAAGAGATATAGCCTGCTTTTAAAGATTTTCACAGCAAGGCCAATGATAGCCTCAGGTGCTCCAAGACTCAGCTTCAAACTACTTGCCATGGCCTCCCAGCTCACTGACTCCTGTTTGTGAGTGGCTCCTTGTCATGCCTGGTTTACAGTATGACAAAACACACTGCTGCTGCTTTCATAAGCATTAGCTAGAAGCCATCTTCCAGTGAACCTGTAGTAAGACAGAATCCAAGACATGGTGTGAAGTCTGCAGCAGTAAAGGCAGGAGAAATGCAGCAGAGCTGTCTGCCTCCATTGTTCTTTTTCCTTGCCTTGAATTGGCTGTGCAACTTCAGATGGTTAATTCTGAGTTAGATGGAAAGTGTTCACATTAATAATTTAGAAGTGTAAGATTCTAAATGAAGAACGAGGTAAGAGATTGCATGAGCCAAAAGAAAGAAACTCTACTTCTGCGATCAACATAAGGTTTATTGCTTATACTTCTGAGTGCTAACAATAATGTGTGAACTAATGATTTTCCTTAACAGTAGTTCAGCTTCATTACTGGGAAAAGCCCAAAGCATTTGAATTTTATAACTAATGTGCAGTCACACAATTAGAACAACAACAGGTATGCCAGATGGTGCATATTAAACTGAAAGAAAGAGGCTCAGAGAAGCTAACTTTCTAATTTTAAAACAAGATTGTAACAAAAAAGTAAGGCAGGATTCACACCAAACAAGTATTCAGTACTTTGTATAGCATAAGAGCTTAGCCCATACTCTGTTGTATTTTCGAGTAACAGTACTAAAAAAACCCAAAAAACCCCCTAAATTTTGGAGGTCAGGATGTTAGGCATTGAAGCCAAAAGTTTAAATGCCTCCATTAAAAGATTAGGGCATTCTTGGACCAGAGTTACTAAATTATTAAAGAGTCGCAGAACACACTTGCCCACTTGTTGCACGCTTGTCCAACCACCTGCTCTCACTTCCAAAGACTGTGTGCTGGACTAACTAAACATTTGCTTTTATCATCTGTAACTAATACTAACAATGTGTTGCTCTCAATGAAAGTGAAAATATTTCTGAATTAACATGTTGAATATCAGTATTCTTCATTTCTCAGGATGAGGAATGTATAGTATAAAAGCACATATATAAAGGTATCTAGTATAAAAGTATAAAAAGTACAGGAAAGAGGTATAAAACCAGATTTTTGTGCAATTTGGTATTAACATTGATATTGTAATCACTTGCGAAACTTTTATCTACCAATTTTAACTACTAACAACACCTACTTGTTCTGCATAGTTCTTATAGATGTGCATCACCTATGACTAACACAGTTATCATTGTAATGTTCCTCTGATATACAAAAGTAATATTAGCCACATTTTACAAGTCTGAAAGAGAAGGAGAGAAAGATTAAAGAAAACAAATGACCTCATGGCACATCTGCTGTCAGAGAAGCCTCCAAAATCCCATATTGGCAATGGCCCCACTCATTCCTTTAGATTACTTTTAGACTGGGGCTATGAGCCCTTTGGTGGATGCGGTACCCACCAGAATCAAGGCTCCCTTTCAATAAGCTCTGTACAAATAAACTCAGCCCCTACCCAAGAAGTCTTTGGATCTAAGAACCCATTTCTGGGTTTTCAGTAGTGTTTAGAGAGGTCCAAGAACTAAATCATGCTCAACTGAACTACGCAGTGAAGCACTTCTGATGTTCTGAGAGCATTACCAATAAAACCACAGGATCTAGGGGAGTCTTGCAGTCACACATACACCAAGCCCCAAAACCTAAGGCAAGAAATCAGTTCTATAACTAAGGTGCAACAATTAAAACAAAGCCAAAACTTTAAAGCTTGAAATGCAACATCTTGACAAACACAGGCAAGAGTAGAGAGATGCAACATGCCACTAAAACTCATGCCTTTTTTATCTGGTTCTTTTTCACATTGATAGAAAACTGTAATTCTTTTATTACTAAAGATCTAGGTTTTGACCTTTACGACAGAAAAAGTCTGCACTTACCTTACTCAAATTTTCATATTTCACCAATTCTTCATAAATGAAAATTTTGTCCTGCAAAGATTTCTTCAGAATATCTATTTTATTTCTATTCCTGGATCCTGTTTTTTTCATTTTAGAATGCTGCTGCAAGAAGATGAGCACAAAATGCTTTATTTGTAAGAGGTATATGAGGATGCTAACATTAACATTATTAACTTGCTATTATTGGCAGATCCACCAATTAATGAAACACTTGGCAAGAATGACATTCACTGAGAAAATATTTCTGAAACGAAGGTGCTGCCTATTCATTCAGAAGATTCCTTTCAGACATTCTGACAAAGCTAAAAATTTCATTTTTAATTCCTTTCAAGCAGATTTATATACTCATTCCATGAAAACTGCTGGCACAGAAATTTGATTTTAAACAAGCTTTAGCAGTGATAATAAGAGAAGACTTCAACTGACACATTGTCTCCTCAGCACAGTGGAAAATGAACAAAGAATATTAATTTAAGAACTACATTGTTTTCAAGACACAGTATATGAATCACAAATGAACCATGATAGTATTAAGGGGCACCGTTCCATGTAATGAAATTATTCTTGACCTTTATATTTCTTTACAAGAATACAAACTAAGTATAATGTACTCTTGGGGAAATGATAACATCTGTTCAACTATAAGGCTTTGCAAAGTCATTTCCCTTCTTCAGTACTTCAGATATTATTAAGGTTTTGAACTAGGCCAATTCATAGTACAATTAAATCAAGTTAGTTTATGTATTTAGAAAACATAACTGAACAAAAACAAAGCAAGGGGAAGTCCTCCTTTTTATGATGGTATCGGATACAATTCATATACATGAACACTTTTTTCCTGCTATTTAAGAACTTAAAAGAATTCATGATTCCATAGCTTTTACATTTTACTGAAGGAATTAAACACCCCTCACCCATTTCCTACATGCACGAGACAGTGTAGGACATTCCCCTAAAAAAACTCCCTAAATCATTCCTCGATTTAGTGCCAAATGTAGTAACGTGTAGGGGCTGCCAGAGGAATTTTCATTATGGCGGTGAAGGACCCAACTTGTCCCTGACATTCAGAGCCAGGCTCAGCACTGCTCCAATTTTGGGCATTTCAGTTGACTCTCCTCAAAGATGCAGCCCCTTCTGGCCAACCATCTGCTTCTTTATACCTATGCCTTCTTCTTGGGAAAGCTGGAGGACATTCAAGCAGTAGAAATACACAGGCCTATAAGAAGAAAATATTTATCCAGCTGCCACCCAAAAAATTAACTTTAAGGTGAACCAACCCACATAGACAGGAGAAGTGTGCATCACTGTCACACATAAGGGGAAGCTATGGACCCATATCTGCGGCCAAGGCCACCCCAACCTGCAGATAAACCCATCAACACCTCACAGATCCCCACGCTGATCCCACATCATTCCCACCTGTTTATTGGCCATTGCTAAATTCTGATCGACTTTCAGCAGCTCTGTGTCTCTCCGCTCCACCTCGAAGGCCTGAAGCAAGGTTCTTGCTCTTATCTTGGGCCAAGCCAAGCTGCTGTCCACCTGAGAGAAGCAGCAGTGCAGCTCCTGCCTCATTCTAAGCAATTCCTCTTCTGATAGTGAGAGGGGTAAACTTAGAAGCTGCCTGTTAAAAACACAAAAGCCATTTGTTGTTCAGTGATATAGGCAATTCTACATAAAATGTAAGACATGCACACACTTTACATGACAATGATCATAATTTTTTGTCTTATTAATGTATCGGTTAATGACTCCATGCAGAGGACTGAGCTGCTCAGCATGTTCAAAATATCTTTGAGGATACTTTAAATTCTGCATACAGAAATTCTTGAACTGTAAAACTTCATTTTAATAGAGAAACAGGTTTTGACTATTTTAAAAATAAATATTTTTAGCACATTCCTTCTGCACAGACTCCCTTCTACCTCTCCAGAAAATAAAACCCCTGAACTTAGGGCTGAAATAAAGGTAAAAGCTTCCCGTAAAGCCTCCCTGTGCTGTTTCCCAGCACTCAGCAGTCACAGCTACCAAGAGGTGAAAAAAAATAAAATAAAGTCTCTCTTTATTATAAACTCATATATGTCATCCTTCACATCACCAGGTCAAGGGTTCTAGCTGATCTTTGTAAAAAAGCTTTTAGCAGTCTGAACAACAGGGAATATATTTTAGCAGCAATTTGAATCACTCAGAGTTCCCATTTTGTAGAAGGAAGGCTCTCTACATTGAAGTCTGAGGAACTGATCCTTAGGTCAAGCTGAAGTTGGCTTAAAAATAATGCATGCTAAAGCCTAAATTAATCTTCCAGTCGTGACTAACCTTAGAATACATTCATCTCCTTATCTTGTGACTAAAATATTTCCTTCATATTATTTCACTGAAAAAGCATCTTTCTTTCTTTGGAAATTTTCTCTATTTCTCCCCTTCCCCCCCCCCCCAAAAAAAAAGTCTTTAAAGCATGAACAGCATATTTTTTAACAAATAAGATTTATTTTTAAAACATATACTGTACGTTCCATTAGGACTGATGCTTTAATTCAGTATATTATAGACCTATATCACTTAATCATTTCACCAAAATATTTCTGAATTTAGAAATCCTTATTTCTCTTTAGTGGTTCAGCAAAGTACACCTAAATCCTAAATTAAAACATTTTTAATGCAGAAAGCTTTTCTTCAAAAAATTACTTACTTTAAGGCAATATTAAAATATTTTGGATTAAGTCATGGTCTCTTTGATAAGCAACAAAAACGAAAAGCTATCATTCAAAATAATTCTTTGTGAAAACTAAATAGCAGACGAGAACATAAACAGGACAGCTGGCATCTGTCATCGAAATACCAAAATTGACAGACAGTGGACTGAACATAATGACAGTGACAGATTTTAAGGGACTTGATAGGGCAGTCGTGCAAATGCTGCATTTTTTGTATATATTTTCCAGTATTAAATAAAACTGCTTACAGTTGCTGTAAACAAGATAGCACCTAACAAATACAACAGGGCATGCTGCAGGCTGGATCACAACTACCATGGAATCTTAAGTCAGAAAGAGGAAAGAGCTCCTGTAGTACAACCTGCTTCCCTGCTCACGCAGGTCTGCTCTCAGCGATATAAATAAGAGACAATAAGACAAGCTAGAAAACGGCTTACAGAGAAGTATTTCAAATGCTAAATAAAATACAGAGTCCTTGAAATTAGAACCAAGACAAGACGAAAATGGATTTTTTTATGTAACAAAGCAAACGTAATGGGCAAGGTTTCTTTTTATATCCCTGTTAAATGTTTTTACACTGTGCAGCAGACAAACTCATCATAAAGATGCTGTCTAGACAAAACTGCCCATGCAAATCTGTTTTGCTTTAAAGAAGAGGTATGAAGGAGAAACCTTTACTAATGCTTTCCACGACACCCCCAACTTTTTTTTTTTTTTTTTTTCCAACCTCTCTGTTCAGCCTCTCATGCCCGGTGCATTTGTTCCAGGAGTTGACAGCCTAATTCAGGTTTGCCTGTTCCTTTCCCTAAAGCTGCAATTTTGACAGCAAACTATTTTTTTCACGTTCCCACATCTTTAACAATGTCTGTTATTAAACAGACATTGTATAGGAAATACAGCACTGTAAATATTCAAGCATTAAACAACTAGTCATAAATGTACTTGAAAGCCAAGAAGAAATGCTAATGAATGGTGCAACTCCCTCAGGGACCTCGCTGCCCAGTCTGAGAGGCACCACGCACAACTCTTGGCTCCAGTCATGGCGTCTCCCCGCGCAAGGTCTCCCAGTGTTGGGTTCCCACCTTCCCAGGGTCATGTTGTAGCAGGCAGCAATGGCTATAAGGTACACCTGGGACCAGCAAAACTCTGCAACATGGCCTGTGCTGTGAAGACTCTGTGGCCTGGGGCCAGGAGCACCGAGTCAGATTGGCCATGAGCTGGAGGGGTAGGCTACTGCGCTGTGTATTTATGGAATATGCGGCAGTACTGTGGCAGAGATCAAAACGAACCCGATGAGTAAGGCTTGACTTGTGGCTGCAAGGAGTGTAACGGAACTGGCCATAGGGCTAATTAGGCCTGACGTACTAAGTGACATTTCCAAAGTGCCGGACCTCTGAGAACAGACCGAGAATAATAATGAAAGATGTGCAAATGAAACCTGACACAGAGTGAATGGAAGTATAAAAATACCACTCCACATTTTTGGTTTCAAAACCACTGCTTCCTGGGATTTTCACTGCAGCACTAGGGGTGCTGGCTCACCCGCTGGCACAGTAGGGGCGAGACACTTGCAAAAAAATCAATTCCCAAATGCCCAACAGAGAGCATTAGGAATTATACCCAGACAAGTGTGAAAACTCCTAATTCATCCCTATTTGCAATAATAACTAAGAAAAGGGTGCAGAGAGGTACTTGCATGAACACTGATTGTTCCCAGCTCCTTAATTTTTTTTGTTCCGAAATGCTTATTTCCAGTTCTTGGCTTAGCTTCTGCCTGGTGAGCTGAAGCTGCTCTTCAGCAGCCGTGTTCTTGTCACGCTCTTC
>NW_010193135.1:71815-105093 GCF_000695765.1 Mesitornis unicolor
ATGTTTAACAACCATCTCTTTTTTATGCTCCTCCACAGCTTCCAGCAGGAACATCTTTGGCACACTGAGCTTTACCAGTTCTTGCACAAATACTCCATACTGAACACGTTTAAGCTCTTCAACAGTTTTCTCTGTTAGACTCGACAGAAGCTCTTTCAGCTCTTCACTGGCCTCATTGTCAAGCTTTTCAGTAAGTTCTTCAAATTCAATGGTGTGATCACTCAGAAGATCTTTCCAGTGGCTCAGGTAGTGAGTGACCTCCTTAGCAGTTTTGAAGGGGTCTCCAAGTGACAGCTGCTCATTCCGATGCTCTCTCTGCCAAAAGAAGGAACAAAGTTAAGAGAAGGAACATCTCAAATCTCTGCTTTTTAAATATGTATTTCATAGCAATGCAAAATTTAATACTCCTGTTTTTCAGTGTTCTCAAAACTGTCAGTGTCCAGAGACTTACCCTGCCCTCATCATGATGGCTTTATGTGCATCTAGCAGGCCTGTGATACTTTGGATTGCTGCTAGATAGAAGGGCTAATAACTAAACAAATGCATGATCTTGTAGTCTGATATAAACACAACTGGCTGAACTGTAATGATCCAGCAGCATTCCAGAAGTGAATCTGAATCAAACAGCAAGGAAAAAAGTGAAGAAAATAAAAAATGAAGAAATAAAAAAGGCTGGTTTTTTTTTTTTCATTTTATTTTCCCCATCCTAGAGCATGCAGTAATTTTATTGGAAAGCTAAACCAAAGCTACCTATACTGAGAATAAATACAACAAATATAGTCTCCATCATTATGGAGACTAGATCACGCTGTCTCTCCTTGCACTGCTATCTGTTAAAGAGCAGAAAACACTGAAACACTTATCCTGCAAAAGGTAAAAATTAATCTCACCTAACTTTGCTCATCTAAAGAAATACCACGATTCAAAATAGTTTTTTCTACATCCTTTAGACAGAGGAAGACAGAGACCTTACAATAACAAGCCTCTCATTTATCTCAAGTCACCCGCAAGTCCCCTTCCATTATGAGATGATTTGGACCTCTTGGGGTAAGCCTTGATTTTCAGATGGCTGAGGTTAGGTGAGATGAGTTCTACCACAATTAACCATAGGTACAGCATCTTTTAAATAGCTTTGTATTGTAGCTGAAATTTAACTGAGCTGTACAAGTCATTCAAGTCACACATGGCCAGGAAACCCACAGAAAACTACAGCTGTCACAGATCTGTGCCACCTCCCTCATCAACTCCAGAACCTCAGTTGGCTTTTGCCTGTCTGCTCATTAGAGAGGTTTGTCATAACCTCCTTGGACAAGTTAGACTAAATAGAGGGGCTTCACAAGTTTCTCCAGTTATATTACTTTCTTGCAGTTTTTTCTAAAAGAACAGCTATTGATCACTGCATAATTAATACAGCATATGGTGGTACACAGCTAAAAACAACAGACACTTACTTTCATCCTTTCTTCTGGCACTGTTGACCCCTGTCCTAAGAACTATACTTTATTTTTCAATTCATTCCATTTTTAATTCATAGTAAGCCCCGAGAAAATAAATATACTGAAAATAATTACCTTTTGTAGCATTTCTCGCCTTCTCTTGGTAATGAGTTTCTGGCGAAGCTTCTGCTTTTCTTGTTTTAAATCATGATCGAATTTCTGTTTAACAGAATTAACTTCAGCCTCAGCTCGGTCCAGCAGCACTCCCAAATGACTTTCAGGTAGATGACCTGCTCTGAAATAACAATGTTTGAAGCCTGTTTTATCAAATTCTTAAGAGCAAAAAGATATTCGAAGCAATTAGTACCTTAATAAGGCTCAACAAAGTAGACACACAGAATGATCTTTGTTTCTTTAGCAGTGATACCTGGGGGGATCAAACAAGCAAGTGGGCAAGAGAAAGATAATCTTAGAGACGAGTATAGAATGCAGGCAGTTTGTCAAGGTGTATGAAGAGGGAATGGGGAGAAGGAAAGGAAAGCAAATGTAAAACCAATTACATTACCAGTTAGTAATGTAAGCAATATTCAAATGAGACATTTTAAAGCTTATATATTATTCATAATATTTACATCTTTCATTTAATGCCCCTGGAATGCAATTTCAGATGTCTTTTGTAACTCCTTCTCCTAATTAGAAAAAATTTTCTCTTTTAAAGATGTAAATTAATCAAGTAAAAACAATTAAAATTATTTTAAGGATAAAAAGCAAACATATCCATAAAAAGATTTATATTCAGATTTTCTATTACATAGACATCATCAGAAAAATTATAAAGATTTCAAATCAATGTAATACACTAATCTAACAGAGCAAATTCTCAGTCTTAGGCACATGGTACTTGCAAATGGAAGATTTTATTTTTTTTAAATTTTAAGACTATGGTTTACCCCCAGCTGCTACAGTAATTAATTACAAAGAGTAAGCAAGATCCTAGCCATATCTGCAACAGTTCAAAAAACCTACCTCTCCACAAACTCAAATCAGATTTGAAAAATTACCTGCTACTGTATTTACACCAGAAATTCCCCAAATCCTTCTCAGACAACAAAAGGAATAAAACAATGTCTTAATTCACACCAGCCTGTTGGACATTTCAGTTAAATTTTCTAATAGTAAACACAGTGGACTTCCAAAATGTGGGGTTGAAAAGGTGAACATGAAACTTTGAGTAGAAAGCATCAACTTGTCCAAATACTTCTGGTTTATTTTTCAAATCCCCATGTTTCAGAAGACATGAACATGACACACAGAGCCTGGATTCAGATGAATTCAGGGCTTTCAAGTCCTAGTTTCAACATGATACCTGGCCCAATTCATAAACCAGAGTAACAGCTACATGTTGCACACCCTACTCCAGAAAGGACAGTCTCATTCTGCTCCCTTAGGATTTGTTGATGCTGTAACAGCTTAATTCAAAATAAAATCCCCCCAAAAAATAAATAAACCAGAAAGTTGATGTATCAGCTTATTTGCAGCCACTGCACTGTAACCGTGGTTACAGATTCCACAATTCACTCCTCTCCATCTACTGCTCAAGCACCCACAGGATCCTGAGCAAGCCATGAAACATCCGCCCCAACACAATGAATGCGCTGGACAGAAACTTAGATCTGCTTTATCACAGTTATGACAGCCAGAGAACGCCTTCTTTTGCAGAGCTTTTCCAACATCTTTCTATTGTATTTCTTTAATCTTCTGCAAAAAGGATTAAAATACCTCTCAGTACCTTGAGAGCAATCCACAAAGCATCATTCTTGGATCTTTTGACCAAATAATTTTTGTCTTGAAAGCAACCAAAATTAAGTTTCAGTGTTAGAAACAGCACCAAATTTTGTACCTATATTTGGTAACTCTTAAGTCCTGCCCTCCACTTTGATCAAACCCAAGGCAAAAGATTAGGGAATAAGAGGTAGATTTATTAGAGTGAGGAAGTGTGGCAAGATAATAAGATATTATTTTTAACAACTTCATCCTGTCTTGTACTGAGGAAATAAGCAGGCTTGCTGCATGCAATTAAAATCCCTGTCCAGAGCAGTGAAAAGGGGCTGCAATTGAAAAAGACAGATGTGCTGGAACCACCCAGCAAATGAAAGATGTAATGAAAGCAATGTAACCCAGAATAATTGGAAGATGATATACACCTTCCTATTCTTAGGATGGAGAAAAAAAAAGAGAGTCTACATTATTTCAGTTTCAGGTTGTTGATTTATCCACAGCTCAAACTGAAGGTGACGTAGCATTGTAAAACACATTATTTATTTATTTGAAATCTACTTATTTAGAAATCCCAGGTAACAAAAATAATGGGCAAAACACCTACTGCCACCAAAGTCTATGGGAGTTTATGTGGCAACTTACATTAAACAGTATTATAGTAATTCCTAGAAGGCTCAATCCTGGCAAGAGACCTTCATTTCTGTTTTCATATAAATACAGTATAAAAACAATTACAGTATTAGAATTAAAAGATTTCCTCTTCCCAAAGGACTCTGAACCGAAACACAAAATAAAAGGAGAGGAGAAAGATAATGAAACAGCATACACTGTATGATAAACTGCTTGGTCTCAGCATACCAGACATCTAATCACTGAAGAAATGTGCAGGCACATGTTTAATGTCTTTGAACAAGGAGAATTTTAATGAAGGACAATACTGCAGTGACAACAAGGATATTTACATGGAGATCCTCCCAACTGCAGCGAGCACCATGGAAGGAACAGAGAAAGTGTGTGACCAACAGCAGTAATATCACAGGTCAAGGCAGACCTTGACTTCTCTGTACTGAATGAAAGCCGACAAAATCAGAAGAAAATGTGAAGTGAGGGCACTAAAAGTAAAGTGTAGCAGTTTGTATTTAATGCTATGGGGAACTATCTAAGTGATGCTGGACCCCACCAAAGGAAGATTGTTTTGTGAAAGCTAGAGAAGGAACGAGAGCGTTACTAAAACATAAAAGGAGACAGATATGAAGCAGAGAAGTTGTACCAGCTTGATGTTCATAGAGGCTGAATCACAACACTATACAGAAACCACACAGAGAGAACCTGCAAGATGATGCTCACATTACTCCACTTAAGCTACTTCAGGATTTCACCCATTGAACTGGTGTCTTGCCAGTGCCCAGATCAGAATTTAGGTAGATAATTCAGCGCAATAAATGCTCTACATAGCAAAGTACTACAAGCAGAAAAGGTTTAAAGAGATTTTTAGAAAACTTCATACTAATGGATTACTGCTGAAGGCGTTCACTCTCCCAATACCAACTCGCTGAAAGGTCCAGCAGGACACTGTTTGGAAAATTACTTTGCTTACAACAAGGTCTATATAAATCGAGATTGTTCAGAAGAGTAAGAGACCAATATTAGACGTTTTGCTTTGAGTTTTTATGTCACATATAATAAATTGCCTACTTTAAAAACACAATTCACAAGAAATGCTTGAGGTCTTACAAAAATTAAACTGTTGAGAGAAATTTATAAAGGAGCTTGAGTTGTTCATACCTAGTGAATCAGCAGAACTAGTTTCAGTTTCTAAGAGATAGAAGAAGGAAGGAAACTTCTTGTGAATGAGCAGATACTGGCAAAAGAATGATGCAACACATTACAGTTGCTATAGTTCAAATAAGTCAGGAATCTCATGTCTCTGCGGATAGCAGGAACAACCTGCAGTAAATACTGCCTCAAGTATTGCCCTTCTACCCCCTTATTCTTCAAGGGAAAACACAAATAACTTAGCTAGCCATCCTTGAAATCTATAATTACGGATTATAGTTTAAAACTTCTTTTCCTGCCTTTTGGCACTGCAGTCCATGGACTTGATTTCCAAAAGGCACTGAATACCCACAGCCAGTCCTGATGAACAGGACATTTTATTTAAACACCATCTTTAGAAAGCCCAGCTTGAAAACTAGCTGCTCTATTTAATTTAAAATGTTCACGTCTCCCTAGAATTGGTTTGGTTTTATTTTGCTTTTTATAACCTTTATTTCTGGCCACACAGAATCTTTTTTATTTTAATTTGAAATTGCCTTGCTACCTGATAAATTTTAAACATCCTATTAAGCTCCATTTTTAAAAGACACTCATAATTTATCTGCTGGTTTATGTATCCCCAAATCTATTTATCTGTGGTATATCTAATCGACATCTTCTCTCAGTTTCTCTTTTCCATATAAACAGCTCTACATTTTAAAGTTCAATTTATAACAGTAAACTTAAGGCACACTAAAGCTGGACACAATAGGTATAGATACAGGTCTGTCTCAATTTAGACAACTAGATTCGATGCTAGAATGAAAAATAAGAGGATATTACGGATATAGATTTAAAGTATCAGCTCATCAGATCAGACTTCTCTTGCTGCTCAGATTTTAACTCCAATTCAAGCCCATCTACCATAAATTATAAATTCCCCTGTGTTTATACTAAGACATTTCAGTTTGCCTGTAGAAAAAAAAGACTAGCAAATGATCTGAAGCACTACATTCTGGAGTTTTATTTTCTAAACATTTGAAGAATGAATAATAACAGAACAGTTGGGCCAACATTTGCCTGAAAGGAATTCCTGCCTTAGCAGGTGTGGGAAGTTACAGGAAAGTAACTAGTTCTAATCCCACAAAGTCAGATGGGATTGCTTCTCTACAAATGCCACCTCCAACTACAGCCATGTTTCCTTTGTACACAGAGTACTACGACCAGTGCATACTCTGAGAGGTTTGATAGGGCAGTGCTGCAGAATTTACTTTTTCATCTTGGTAACGACACTTGTTGGTTTTGAAAGTAGATGGTGCATGTTGCAATGGACTTTTCACATGGTTGAAGATTATTTACATGAATAATGGATGTATAAAGACATTGAGATTCTTACATAAGCCTGGTTCCCACTGAAGTCAGAACTACAAACAAGTACTATACACGGTCCCAGCAATTCATCTCCATGCTGTTCAAAGTAGACACAGACCACAAAGTCTCACCTTCATGTCTGCTAGGATAGTAAGTAACAAAGCCATTAGTTGCAAAATACTTTCTTAGAATTAACCAATATGTAACATTTTAATGAACTTTTCCTCCTAAGTAACACAGATAAAAAGAGGTTTGAAGACTATTTTGTTGTCACGGTGATAACATAGTTAACTGGCTGCTAGAAAAATCCAATTGAGATATTTACCTTTCCATCTTATTAATAAGACTTGATATCTGGGTTGCTGCTGCATTTATAAGTGCAGAGGCTTGAGAATCCCTTAAGTGTATCTTACTTATAAGATACTTTCTGTAAGCAAATCTTCTATTTAGATGATATTTCTTGCTAGCTTGCAAAAAATCCATTAGCTCTTCAATGTCTCCCTACAGGAAAGAATGCAAACAAATATATTTAATCAGATGTAACGTTAATTTCAGCTAAAACCTGTGGGTTTCAGACTAGACTGCTTCATTAACAGGGCAAAGTTAAAAGGCTCTTACAAGTAAAAAATAATAAGCTTATATCAACTTAACTCTAATGCTCACATCAAATTATTACTGTTATTTCAACAAAACAAAATAAATTATGTGCTGAGCTTTTGTCCTAAATACATCAATATTATGTGTAGTCTCCTGAATAGTTAGTGCACCTCCTGAGAGCCCTGAGGTAGCAGATCATTTGATCACATACACACGATTAAATATACTCGCAACCCTACCAGTGTTTGTAGATCTGTTCCAGCTATCCACAGGCTGGAACCTGAAGACAGCATGTGTTCAGTAACAGCAGTAAGTGGCATAACGTCCTTCCTTCTTTCCACCCTCCCACCCCACTTTCTTTTTTCCTTACAATGTATTTACTGCATGATTAAATAAAGGGTAATATTTTGAAAGGTGTCTAAATTGACTCCAAAGTCAAGGATAAGTCTTCTACATGTGTCCAGTACAGCGTGGGGAAAGACCAGCCCACTGCACACAGGCTGGCTTAGAAGCTCCTGCTTCCAACAGTGAGGAAACAGGAAGGGTTTAGGTACCTACAAATGGGGCTGGTAGAGACCAGAGGTAGGTGCACAATGGTCTACAGCAGACATTCTGCTAGCATCGGATACCAAGGACAAGGTCTGCTAATTAGGTGACCCATGTCTGAGCAGCCAAAACATTGTCAAAACTTCTTTCACTTGCTCTGTCTTCTGCTGGCTGCTCAACTATCTTTTGCACAAGTGCTTGCTGTATCTCTATCTGCCAGTGGCCCATGTGTGGCTTTTCTGTACTGAGATATGACGGTGTATCTAGTTTTAGGAGTAGGCCTTACATGTTTTGATTCCTACTTTCCAGATGGTGCTTTTTAACCTCCAGGCCCTCAACAATCATATTCTTCTTCAAGAAGCAGCCAGAAGAACAATCCCAGAATTTTTGGAATCTAGAACAGTAACTTTCAACACAAATGGAATTTAAAAAAACAACAACCAAACAACCCTTGATGAAACAACTTGAGCTATTCCATCACAAGATGCTTAAAACATAACTGAAACAAAAACTAAAGTCCTGAACATACTCCTCATCAGCATCCTCAACCACTTAAGACAGATACTCAACCTCTCGAAAATACAAAACCATAGCACTGCAGAAATAGCAGAGTTTCAATAATCTACCTCTTTGGATTGGGGGGCTCAGTACATCTTCTGAGGTACAGAAAAATACTTGATGCCTGTGCGGTTTTGCAAATGCCTACACAGACAGGCCTCAAAAGGTACTCATTAGACACCATCTGATCTGTTTTAGAAAACGCCATTGAGGAAATAGACTTAAGTACCTAACTGTTCTCTTAGTTGCCTAAATTCCTTAATTTGGGCTGAAATTACTTTTGAAAATGACACTGGCATTTCTGTACCACGCTACAGCAACTACAGACAAGTAGTGTGGCCAGCAGGAGTAGGGAAGTGATTGTCCTTCTGTACTTGAGATGTGGTCTCACCAGTGCAAATACTGTTTTCAGTTTTGGGCCCCTCATAACAAGACACTGACATGCTGGAGCATGTACACAGAAGGGCAACGGAGCTGGTGAAGGCTCTAGAGAACAAGTCCTTTGAGGAGCAGCTGAAGGAACTGGGGCTGTTTAGTCTGGAGAAAAGGAGGTGCAGGGGAGACCTTATTGCTCTCTACAACTACATGAAGGAAGGTGAGGTGTGGGTCTTTTTCCAAGTGATAAAACAAGAGGAAACAGTCTCAAGTTGTGGCAGGGGAGGTTTAGATTGGATATTAGGAAAAATTCCTTCACTGAAAAGGTTGTCAAGCACTGGAACAGGCTATCCATCGAGGTGGTTGAGTCACCACCCCTGGAGGTGTTTAAAAGATGTGTACACATGGCACATAGGGACATGGTTTACTGGTGGAGTTGGCAGTGTTAGGTTTACGGTTGGACTTAAGGGTCTAAACGATCATATGATTCTATGCCAAGGGCCCAATTAACACCAGCAAGGGTAGACCTGGAACCAGAAGTTTGCTGCATCAGCACAGATCTGCTCTTAGACCATCCTCTGGAAAAGGGCTTATGGGCAGAGCTGCTCCAACAGAGCTTTTAGGAGCCAAGTGAGCCCCAAGGCGTGCAGATACATCACAGTATTCCCTGCAAAACTGGGGATTTATATTACACAATTTCTCACTGCATGGTGTACACGTCTTCAGACTTCTTTCTTCTGCATGATACAGGTGAGCTACTAGTCTAACTCTCCCTGAGCAGTAAAGACAAGCTTTAAGCACTTGGATGCTTTGGAAATAGTACCCTTGAAAACAAAAGTCAGTAAGTACTAAGCACATAATGTTGTGGCAAACACATCTAACTCACTGTTGTAAAAAAAGGCTGCATATATGCATCAATATACAGTTGTGCAGATGTCTAGATGTGCATAACAATAGCATTATATTTTTTAAAATTATTCCTAAGGAGATTAGTTATAAAAGCAATAACGTTTATGCTGAAACATATTTCCTGAAACATTTCTCAAAAGTCACTGTGGGTTTGCATTCTTGTCATTAGGTTAGAAATGGAGTTGTTATCCTATTACCTGTATTTTAGAGTAATCTTCCACTAATGTTTTAGCTGCTTCCAACTTCAGTTCTCCCTTGAAAGTAGCATTTGTTATCTGTGTAAAAAAGATATTATGGAGCTCCTTTCTCTGGGTAACAGCCAGCTGTCTGTAAGCCTTTGCAAAATACTCCTCCTGCTTTACCAGAAGGAACCTCTTCAGGCGGTCCTGCTCCAGTCTGTGAAGTCTATCAAGAAGACTTCTGTATTCAGCAGCAAACTGCAGAGAAGAGAGAAATAAATAAATCCGAAGTGATTTTCAGTATTCAACATATTTGAAAAGTATCGGTGCTACTAGCTCATACATATTTTATGCATACTCTGATTACTGTCATTTCAGGTTTGAATGAAGGCTAATACTAAATCACTGTACACTTCCCATGGTTTTCATCTGTTTGGAATGACGGGGTTGTACAGCTGACAATCTAATCCAGACAACACTTCCAAGGCATAATGAAGTCTTCTTAGAATTGAAATGATTATTTAAGATAAATTATACAGAACGGCATGAAATTCAACACAAAGACTATATATGAAATGAAATGGTTTCATCTATCCTGAAATCCTATTAAAATTGAATAGACTCATAAGTCAGAACAATGAAATAACAATACACATACATTTTAAAAACAATATAAATTAGAAAAAAGCTATTCTACTGCAAATCTCTGTAAGTTCTTATTACTGTTGACCTTCTTTATCTATTGGTTTCTACAAATTACTCCAATAGCATCCTTTCAGAGTTACAACAATGGAGTAGAATCAAATGGAAAGTAATTTAAAAGCTTCTTTGCAAGAAATAGTTTTTCATAGTTCTCCAGTAAGGCTTACATATTAATAGTTTTAATCTCAGACGGCATAAACTCCTTATAGAATCCTGTCCCACAGAGCAAAGAATGGTTCTTACGCCAGCAGAGCTACCTAGCAGTAGTAAGCTTGGTCTTGTTCTAAATTTCATATTACTTATGTGGGGAGAACAGTCCTCTGCACTGAGGCCTCCCCATATCTCACCCCTCATTCCCAAGCCACATACTGCAGATGGCAAATAATCAAAAAGGCAGAGAATATACATTCTGTGTTTTGGCTGAGAAGGGCAGGAGTTATTGCCTCAGCTGTTTTTCACTGCCGTCTCTTGGATGTCAGTACACCTGCAGCCAGGAGCACAAGTCTGGACCATCCTAGCACTGAGGCACATCTTTTCGGACCAGGTTCCACGTCACATGCAAAAACATGTCCTTTCACAGAGAGGAAAGTGAACAGCAAGACAGCAGTATATGATAAATGGATCAGGACAAGTATTAGATTTGCCTTAATTCTTTCTTTGATTCCTACCATTCAGGATTTCCAACAGAAACCAGATTGAACCAATACCAATGTATTTTGCACAAAGAAAAGGCACTTTGCTGAGAGCATATTTAGTGTGCGTTCACATACTTACAGGTATTTATATGCAAATAAAAATGCTTAAAAAAACCCCAAATAAACAACAGAAGGCAAAAAACTTAACTAATGTCTACAAAGAGAGCATACACAAACAATGAATATACTGGTATAAGGGATTATTCTCCTAACATAACTTATTTTGTCTCTATAAATCGAACTGAAACAGGCAGCTGGAAACTCAGCAGCATCACATTCAATACCCACATATCCACTTGTGCTCCAGAAGCAAAGCCCCACTGGTATGTAACGATACATACACTTTTTATTCTGAGCAAGTCATCTTCTTAATAGAGTTATAACATACAAGCAAGAAACATAAACTTGGATATTTTTGCATTTGAAGCTTACAGAGTTGAAACATTCAAAACGTAACACAATTCTCTTCAGACACAAATAGAAAAAGAAAATGCGGGGTGGGACAGGGCAGAAGTCAATTTTCTTGTAAGCATTCAATGTACTTGAAAAGAGACATGGAAGATTGGATTCTCCCCCCCCCTCCCCCCCCCCCCCCCCCCCCCCCCATTGGGGAGACCCAATTGGTCTTTTTAGTGGTGACCTGGGCTCTATTTCCAGCTAGTGACTACTTATGAAATCCTGGGTAATGATACTTAACCATTCAGACATAGATCCTTGACTGAAAGTGATACTCATAAGCACTAAGCTTTTACTTAAAGGGAGACTCTAAACTTGTAAAGAATCATACTGTGCCTTAAATTATTTATCTCACTACTATCCAGAGGCTATTTCCAAAAGAAGTCCACTCCCCGCTCTGCCTAAAATACAGATTGTTCTGCTTGCCTTCACTTGGTTTAAAGGCAATCTGTCTTTGGTTGTGCTTATATTCTCATTTTCTTCAAAATAAGAATATAAATATTGAAGACTTTTTACCTAGATTGTAAGGTTTATGATGCAGAGAGTTTGTTCTGCTCTGAATGTGCAAAATACTCTACATGTTGTCTGACTGGAGTTCTTAGGAACTGCTGTAGTAAAATGTAGTAAATAAAAATACTTAAACCTTTGCAAAGTGGTGTAACTATAAAAAAATCAGGGTAATGACAACCTTTTGTTTTCAGGTGTCACAGATTCTCCTGAGATAAGTTCATTTTCTGGTGATGTAAAACAGTTTCTTAATAACAATCACCCTAATTACGACATCTGAATTTCTGAACACATTTAAATCATACAGCTCGTCTCTTAGAATCACAGAATAGTTTGGGTTGGAAGGGATATTTAAAGGTCACATAGTCCAACCCCCCTGCAATGAGCAGGGACATCTTCAACTAAATCAGGTTGCTCAGAGCCCCATCCAACCTGACTGTGAATGTTCTCAGGGATGGGGCATCTACCACCTCTCTGGACAACCGGTTCCAGTGTTTCACCATCCTCACCATAAAAAATTTCTTCCTTATATCTAGTCAAACCTACTCTCTTTTAGTTTACCCATTTTAGTTTACCATTACCCTTTGTCTTATTGCAACAGAACATACTAGAACTTGTAACCCTGTCTTTCTTATAGGCCTCCTTAAAGTACTGAAAAGCCACAATAACATCTCCCCAGAGTTTTCACTTCTCCAGGATGAAAAACCTCCAACTCTCTCAGGCTTTCTTCACAGGAGAGGTGCTCCAGCCCTCTGATCATTTTTGTGGCCCCCTCTGAACCTCCTTTGATAGGTCCGTATCTTTCCTGTGCTGAAGACTCCAGAACTCTTTACTCTTTTAAGAGGACAACACTGTCATTCTAGTCTAAAAGAGAAACCATCTATATAAAAGCATATATCATGCAAAATATCTTGATTTTATACCAGATCTACCTTTTCATTCATTTTCTTCACTAATTCTTCAACCTCTTCATTTGCATTTCTCGCTTTTTGGTGTTGAGCCTCCATTTCCTTTCTAGTTTCCAGATCACATTCAGCTGTTAAAGCCACCATCTTCCTTTCATACTCCTCTTGAATCTCTTTCTCCACTGCAAGAAACTGCTTTCTGAAAATTGCACTCATCCTCTTCTCCACATGAGGAAAGAGGCTGTGACTTAAGACCATGTTCTTCATCATCATAGCAATCGCTTCTTTACACATCTGCATTCGATGTGCCTCCAGATCAGCATCTACCCGCGTCAGGCTGGCAACCTCCAAGCTGTGCAGAAAGGCAACCAGGATTGTTTGAAATCACAGATTACAGGAAAATTTTATCAGAAAACAAGGCTATCTATATTCATTCAATACTGGGTAACTGAATGACAGTTAGAGGAGTGCATTAATATCACAGCACACAAATTTACTTACTCATTAACAAGCAGAGTGGGCCAACTTTTACTGCAGCAACTTTAATGAAGTATGTCCATTCTTACATTTCCATTTTAGACAGAAACAGGAAAAGCTATACTTTATAACTCATTTCCTAATGACTGCCAGGCAGTGGTAGGAGGCTCTACTTTGCAGATTCACAAATTCATTATTAGCCTGTAAAATCCAAGCCACTGGATTTATTTTTCAAATTCCTGCTTTAAGTCCAGTAGCTCTGATTTAATTGAGGCGTATCTGTCTTTTGTGAGAAACATCTCATCCTGCTTTTCAAGCATCCCCTAATAGAGAACTAAACAACAACTTAATTAATTGTTCCACTTGATAATTCCTTTAAGACCTAAAACCAGCAACCTTATCCTCAGCTTGAATTTGATTAGTTCCAACTTTCAACTCTCTTTGTTTGCTGGAACAACAAGTTCCTTAGTCATTATTTTTCTGTTCTTCATGCATGCAATGATAGATAATGGTCACAGCAGCTACTAACCCTTTCTTACTGAGGTGTGAAAGACTGAATTCCTCATCTCTCCCTGGAAGGCAACACCTCACAGCTCCACCATGTTGATACATAGCTTGTAACACATTTATTTCTTACCATAAAATGCAGGACTTTTTTCAGCACTCTCTGAAAAAAGATTTAGCCATCTCTAACCCACCTCTTTACTTTTCCAGCCTTCTTCAGCAGTGATCCCAAGAATGAAAGCCATAAACCAAACGCCATCACAACATTTCCTATTATTATCTTTTCCTTGGGCTTTCCACAGCATTTCTTCCTATTTACTGCAAGTCACTACAGGCTAGACCTGATTTCATTCTGAGCAAGATTCCCATGCTCCTTCTCACCCACAAGAAGAACTACAGTACCCAATTAACTCTACTCCTCAAGATCATGATGCCGTACGCAGGACGACCAATAGGTGTAGTTTACCTGATGCTCACATGTCAGCAAGTGAGTGATGAGGCTGTTAATATCTCAGGTGTATTTAATCTGCAACTCTCACCCTCAATTTTCCTGACAGCACACCTGTGAAGAAGGCAATGAAGCAGAAGCAGCATGTGAACTGTTCCACCAATCCAAGAGTAACAGCATGGATAAAGAGGAATTACAAGACACAGCTCTCCCAGCTTACATCCTGGATGACAGCAGCCAGATCATTACCTTTTTCCAGTAGCAGCTGAAGAAAGGTTGTGTCTGTAAAAATTTGAAATCTACCTTCCATGTGATGTGCTCTGCTTCTGGCCTGCCTCCTCCACACAGCAGCCAGCAGAAGTGACACAAGCACGTCCCATACACCAGAAACCTGGTTTCAAGCTCTTACTTTAAAAGAGAGGCTGAGGGCAGCCTTAACAAGCTGCATCAATACAGTATTGGAGTCTTAGACATCTATAGTCAGTAGAAAACAGGAATCCTGGTACATGCAACAAATCAAATGCTTTCAGACAATTCCACCAGAAGAGCAATACTCACAACAATCCAGATTAAATGTGCAATGTTTTGTGACACCTAGGAAAAAAAAATTCCTAACTTGACACTCTGTGCCTCCTCAAACAGAGATAGATTTAATAAGTTGCTTTCAATGCTCTGCACTCTGCTTGATACAGCAAAATTCATGTTTAAAAGGTCTCATATCTCTTCCTGACCATATTAAGATAATAGAAACATGAAAGCCAATGAAGTACAGGTAACAGATGGCAATCTATTGATCCAAAAGATCAAAGCTTCTGCTGGTCAAAGCGTGTAGAGAAAGGATGAGGACAGTACAGAAGGCAGTGGAGGGGGGAGGAAAGGTGAACAGACATGTAGAAAATGAAGCTGCAAACAGCAAGTGCAAAGATCTTTCACTCACTTGAAGAGGAAGAGGATTTAAAGATCTGTCAGAGAAGATCTGGGAGAGGAGAATCCCAAATGCCAGACACAGAGAAGCAGAGAGACTGCTTGAGCATTTGACGTCTTCCACAGACCTAATAAAGGAATACAGGAAAGCAGCTAGTGTCAGGAAAGAAACAACTACACATAATTAAAAAAAAACCACACCACAAAAAAGGAAACCTCTCATTAACTACAAAATAATTGTGCCTTCAAGTCTTATCATTCAAATTAGAGACCTACAGAGGGAGTTTTCAAGCAGAAGAACATAATAGCAGCTGAATGTAACAGTCCTAAAATGAACTAATGGCTTTCTAACATATTCTTTAAATTAATTCAGAGTTCACAGAGATAAGAAACTACTGTGACACAACTTTCTGAAGTCTCAGGGGACAGAAACATCAAGCAAACTCCCCTTTGGTGACATTTTCTCACCAAAACAGAAAAGCCCACCATTTTCAGAAGACCTGTCTCTCAGCTGCAAATGGTAGCCAATTAGTAGCACATGTATTACAACATCATCCAGGGGAGACTGGAGCCCTGGAGTAACAGTTGCTGCAAAAGCATCCCTTTGTGATACACAGTGTTCCCAAAAAGCATGTAATTTAGGGCCATTTGTGGATGGCTCGTCGCCACTGTCCGGACACCCCGCTGCAGCTGCAGCAGCTCCTGCTGGAGAGAGCGACACAGCTGGGGAAGGACAGAGAGACACACAGCCACTCCCAGCCTGGCAGCATTCACCGCTACAGCCTGAGCCAGAGCCATGCATCTCCTGCACCCATGGGCCAAGTGCCAACAGGTCAGCTGCACCGAGGAAGGGAAAAGGAGACCAGAAGTGTCGCGGCCCATGTTACCATGTCACACTTCAGAGAAGCGAAGATGGAAAGAGGGTTGGACAGGGGGAATCATACAGCTGAGACATGAAACAGTGTCTGCTAGTGCCGCCTTTAGCAACAGTAAGCAAAGAAAGCCAATTCAAGTATAACAGGCATCAAAGGTCTCTAGCAGCAGATGTGGTTTGTTTCCTAAACCATCCATTTATTGAGGGATTAGTAATACATCAGTAAGCTGCGCTGTGTTTTGTTCTCTTTCTTGTTTTGGTTTTGTTTGTTCGTTGAGATTTTTGGTTTTGTTTCTAATTGCCATGTCAATGCTGCGTGCAATGCTGCTGTGTGCAGTGTCATAGCACCTACCCTTCAGCCTCCCCCTCCTTTTTTCCCCTCCTCTGCTTCTCATGCTCTCCCACTGAGTCCAGTCACAGCAGAGACTGCAAACCCTTTGGGACAGGGATTTACAGAGGTTGCAGATGGTGAGGTGCAAACCTTTGCAGGAACCCAAAAGTGTGCTGAAGTTGGAGCATACCTAATGCCATGAGGTCTGAATGGCCACCAACAGAAACTGACTTCCCAAAACTAAAGCCTGCAGCCTCCCATGCTGGAGTGGGGCACGTTGCTTTTCCCTGGTCTCTGCCTGCTGCACCAGTGGCTGTGCTGGCCTGCAGGCAGCTCCGAACTGGAAGAGTTCATCCATCAGTCCTCTGGCACTTACACAGCTAAGCGTAAACTCAGGACATTGGAAATGCGAGCTGACAGAAAATACAGGACATCTCATCAGTAAATATAAGTGCTAAGAAAGGTACCAGATGACTATCTAAAGGTGCTTTTACATGGGTGAGTCACAGGTTAAGTTTAGCTTTCCAGAAAAATCCAAGATGCTGACAGAACCAGAAATAGGATTCTCATGATATATAGCCACAAATTTTAAAAACGCCACAAAACTGAAGAAGATGAGTAATTGAGTTGAGAGTCCTTCAGAAAAAAAAACATTAATGAAGATGTGCCAAGTCTAAGCCCTAGATCTGACAGCAGTTTCACTATCAAATTCATTTAACTCCCCAGAACAATATAAAGAAAGATATTTCCATTCTTAAATTAATCTGTTTAAAAAACATTTCAAAAAGCCTGAATTTAAGAGACTGAGAACCTCTGCTTTGATTGCAGAAAGTATGAAAACTGATAAATCAGTGATCTTCAGCAAACCAATTTCTAAATACAGCTAGCTACAATATAGCTGTTGCAGCAAAGCACAGCAATGGTATTTCACTGAAAAACTGCTACACAAAGATTAAAAAAGACTCCAGTCCTGCTTCCAGTGAAGTCACCACCCATTTTACCATTGATTTGAAAAGCACCAACTTCAGCCTGAATACTAACAAAAGCATAAGTAAATATTATGGCTACATATACTAATGCCTGAGGAGCTTCCAACTTTGCTGTGACCTACTCCAATTCTTTTTATCTACCCAGATGGGGTGACTACTCAGATGACAGAAACAGTAGGAGATACCAATCTTTTCAAAATTATATGGAATAAAGCATCACCAGCAGCACTACTCTCAAAAGCAGACTGTTTTCTGGATGAGATAAATTGTTCTGGGTGGATGGCAGAAATTACCCATATAATGAACACAATTTCTTTATAGTTAGCCAACATCAAAGTAAAGTGTCATTTTTTAGATGAAAAGAGATATGTATTCATTAATTTTGAATGACTTGTTTGCTTCTGTTACCCTGTTATATGGATTTCTATCACCTATTAAGCGTTTGAGTTTCTCTGATGGAAAGAAATGTTTAGTTTACACATTTGTCAAGTTTAAAACAGCATTCTTAAAACAGAACTACAAATGCAGGGTTTGGGATTCATCCCATGTGTATTCTTAGTATCTTATTGTTCTATCCATTTGATTATTATTTATTGTTGTGTCACTGCATTGTACACATTGCAAAAAAAGCCCCACAGCAATGAATATACTCCCTTCAAAAATTCTAAAATTTAGATTACACTTTTTAAAAGCTATGAAATACAGAAGTTTCAGTGCCTCAGGGTTTTTTATACTAACAATGCAAGTATTTCTCACCATTTTCTATGTAGGAATATTCAGGTCTTGCTGCTGTGACAATGTGATCTTTTATTCTTACTTTCCTTTTGAATTCATGGTTAGAAAAACCCCACATTTGCTCCATAGCAAGTTAAATTGAGATGTACAGCAAGAAATTTACATTTAGAAAGAAAAAGCAAACTTCTCATATCATAGTAAATTGTTTTTGACTTTTCTGTCAAGGCTCTCCGGAGACAGTTTGATCCTGTTCTCTAGCAGATTGGCCTCAATACCCTCTACTATCGGAAAAAAATCAGCTGCAATGCATACATATTATTTAGTGATTTTCCAGAATAATTGGCAGGATGTATTGTGTATCAGCAAGCAGGTTCAAGTTCAGCTAGAGCTTTGCCAGTCTCATAGCTGTAGCATAGCTGTACAAAATGAAGATTAAGGAGAAAAGTTGTAGTAGTGGAAAGGCATTTAAAAAAATTAAGTTGCCTTTAACACATCTGTATATTCTGAAACTACAAATATGGTCAGACTTCATCATATTGGACACAAACCCAAACTGCTCAGCTCTCTTCATATTCTGTTCCAGACATACAGAAAAAGAGACTCACAACATTTTGGAACATGATCTTCCAGCGCGCATGTTGAATATTCAAAACATACAGCTTCTTCTCATTGGCATTCATTGCCAATGGGCCAATATTCAGAAATATATACACAGTAAGGAACCTACTGAGAATAAAAGCCAAGCTATTTTTCTGCACAATGTACATCAAGGATATGACTTATTAAGACAAAACTCCCAAAATGAGTAACTAAGAAGCTTCCTTATGAAATATTAAAAGTATGTCTAGCCAATCCTCCTGACATTGCAAACTGTCTACATTCCAAAGATGTCCCTCTCTATAAATATTGAGCACATCTTCCTAATGTATTTGCTAAACAATTTGGCATTGTCACTTTGTAAGAGACATTAACTATTAACATAGCTTTATGTCATAAAGAGTACAAGAAAATCCTGTGGCTCTCACTTTTCTGCATCATTTTCTCATTTATGTCTGGACAAAAGAACAAAGAACAGAATTATTCCAACTGTGTTTACTATCACAGTGTAATTTAAAAAAAGAATATATGAATTATGTTGGCAAGCTTATACATATTCCATGCAGAGAAAATGACACAGCTGCACCAATACATGCAAAATGAATTAACAAATTAGTATACAAGCAAAATGCTGTTGGTTGGTTGAAAATCTCTAAAACATCAAAAGTTCTCTAACAAAATCCCCTATACTTTTGTCTCCCTAAATACTAAAAACCAGGATTATGATGGTAAAATTCATATACATATACTTATCCTCAGTTACTGCCACTCCTATGAGACAATACAAACCTCATTCCTCAATTCCTTACCAAAAACCCAACTATTCCATTGGGTGACACTAAATTTAATAAAACAAAATGCAACATTGTTGAAAGACTGATTGTGACCACAATCAGCAAAATTACAACATTTCATTCAAACACAGAATCTATTCATATTGACTGCAATTATCCATTAATAAATTACAAATGCATCATCTTTCTCTTTTCCATTAGGTTTTGCAAATCACTATCCTTAATGCAGGTAATTCAGTAAAAAGAAGGATTACTTCATTCTGGGTTTAGCCTAGATCACTCTCATAGAAGCTCCTAAGACAATGGTACATTATTTTATCTTTGTCTTTGAAATTCGCTAAAAACCTGGGTAATATACTACAGTTTATGAAGTACGAAACTCAAATGAAAACTTTAAGGAATATAGATCAGAAGTTAAAGACAGCTTTGCTCCAACTTGCAGGATGAATTAGGAACCAACATTAAGAGATGAGGAAGCATCCTAAGCTAAATATCATATAAAAGTGTTAACAATGAGAAATAAAGCAAGGGGTGTATTACAGCTATCGAAGAAAGCAGAAGCAATATTGCAAGTATCTAATACAAAGTAATGCTGTAGCCTTTTTTTTACCAACCAGCCTGCAATGCTGGGATTCATCTCACCCACCTCCAGACCTCTACTCAGCCCAGGCTCCAGGCTTTAGGGTCAGTGGGTGCAGCACCCATATGACTCATTTTTTTGGATGTCTACTTTAGGATGAGGATAATCACACCCTAGAAGTGCCCTTTTGCACCTCTGAGTGAAAAAGGGAATTCAAGGCAACTTGGTGAAGGGAGTTCACACAGCAGAGATCCTCATTCAGTCTGATAAACTGTACCACCAGTAAAGAGAGGAGACGAACAGGTACGTAGTAATTGAATTCACATGTTCATTGAGTGCCAATAAAAAGAGGGAAATAATAGAAAAAATATGATAAGTGCATCTGTGTATCACCTCTTAGGGATTAGGAAGCACCCACTGCTAGAAGGTAGAGGCTGATTTGAGCCCTTCACAGTAACATCTATCACCCTTTCAATCATCTTTCATAATAGGAACCACTGTAACTCCAGATGCCATTGTGGTCCATCAATCATCCTCATTCCAGAAAAAGAAAAAGATATCTCAGAAGGTGAAGAAGGGTAGCAACTGTTTGCTACCAGCAAACGCCCTACCTCCTTAGAGGCAGAGAAAATAGAAACTGTGAAGAAAGAAGTGGAAGCAAGAGAGTCATTTGTGCTAACCGCATAAGGTTATTAAAAAATCTAGCTCCTGGATACATACTCAAACAAAGAAATGAATCCTGGCTTACGGGTTTAGAAATAATCCAGTTAGAAATATAATCCTATCCAAAGGTTTGCAAGAATATTTACCTTTCTAAACCATAACATATTTGAAAATAGTCCAACTTTTTTTTTCCCAAACTAGCTAGATATTCACAATCCCTGAAATAAATTAACACTAAAGCAAGTTTAAAAATGTCTGATCCTGTTCTTCTTAACATTCACATAATGATTTTCAGGATAAGTATTCTCAAAGCCTGGACTGCTATATAGTTATAAAAGCAAGGACCAATGTGCAATTTACAGAGATAAGTATCCCCCAATTATCAAGGAAATGCAGAAAATAATAATGTTGTTAGTTACCCTTTAAGAAAGAAAATTACTTCCATGGTCCCACAACTTTTCCTTTTCAGCTTCTACAGATTTTATAGTTGCATAATACTGCCTGTAACCTGACTTGCCAGGAGCTAATGGTAAGACTGAACAAACAAAACCTGCTCTAAACTCACATCAGAGCTTTTTATCAAATTCAGCTGAAGAACAGATGACCTTTAACAGTGGCATGTTTCTGTCAAACAGCCCTAACTGGCCTTCCAGCAGCACCAGGAGAGTTTCTCTGCTCTGCTCAGTGGTCCCTCCAACTGCAGCTACAGGGTACCTTTCACGCAGCACTACAAACTGTCACCCCTCAGACTCTGACCCAGGTGGATCCAAAATATGCTGCTACACAGCAATGCTGGCAACCAGCAGGAGCTCTCTTTTCTAGGACAAAAGCCACCCTTCTGAAAGCAGAACATGTTCAGCAATAGTAGAATACACCCTTTCAACATCTTCTTGTACACAGAAAAGTTTCCCTTTACTTAGTGAACCACAGAGAGGCAAAACTAGATGTTCATTTGGACTAGAAAACTTGCATGCCTCAGGCCTAGATAGAGCTGTGACTTCTATAGGTGAAGCAATATGAAATTCGTCAATTTTCAGTTCCCACTGACAGCTATTTAATACAGTTGAAAAACCTGAGGCAGTGCAGTCATATGTATGTGTAAAACGACACTATGAAAAATAAATAAAGGGTAGATACTCAAAACATATTCAGAGATTCAGTTGAAGATAAAGATAATAAATGTAATGCAATAGCAGTGAATTCTTACTCTTCTAAAGCCTGAAGCATGTTCCCAGATTCTTCAGAGGACAGAATATCAATGATTTGGTCATTCATAATGATATCTTCACTAAAGAGATCACCTGAGTTAAACTGAGATTGCTCCAGTTTGTGATTTTGGCTGAGTTCATGCTGTATCTCCTAAAAGAGAAAACAAAACAAAGCAACGATGTAAGCTTCAGATTATAAAAAACATTTACACCAAGCATGTGGACTAATGTTATTGCAGGTAAGTGAGTGAAAAGGTTCCTACTTATCATCAAACTGTACAGTTGTGAAGGGTATAAAGAGATTGTGCAATTCAAATATGTATCTAAAATCAAATATACTACTTTTGATTCAGGCTGAACTTTTTGTATATAACTGATCCAGAATACAAATTAAGAAATTAATGGAGAAGACTCTACACTGACTTCAGAAGGCTTGTGAAAGCCTTCTTGAAGGTTATCTTCCTCTATAAAATTTCTAGTGTAATTTTTGAGAATTATGATGGCATACAAATCATATATGGCAAGATTACAGTATTACGAGGTGAACAACATGAAGAACTAATCCCATGAATGATGGAAGTGACTCAGCTAGCTCATGGTTCAGTGAGACCCCCTGGAGACTGAGAGCTAATAAAACTACTATACAAAAACTCCCACTATAAATAGGACAAACTGGCCCTTTTCATGTTTTCATTATCACGGCTCTTTCTGTAAAAAGAAACAAGCCATGGCCTTCTCATTTAAAGGGGTTCTTTTTTCAGTCCTAAAAGAAATAAGAATTGTTGATGGAGCCATTTTCAACTGCAGAAGATAAGGCTGGAAGTGATTTGTGAGCTCCTCTGATAAGTCCAGAGAGATGGGAGATCCACCACCATCTGAGCAGAGGAAGAGTTCAGACATCTGAGCAGAGGAAGAGTTCAGACCTCTGAGCACCCACCTCTTAGAGGACTGCCCCAATCACTGTAATATTCTGATGGAGGTCCCAAGCTCCCTTCAGTTTAAGTTGTTTCACTTTGTATAAATACATAAATAATTAATAGAAGCATGGGCTGGAACTTCACAGAATCACAGAATATTAGGAGTTGGAAGGGACCTCGAAAGATCATCTAGTCCAACCCTGTCCAGGCAGGTTTTGAATGTCTCCAGAGAAGGAAACTCCACAACCTCTCTTGGGCCAACTTGATGAATATTTATCAGACTCTGTATTATATCTCTCTCTGGTCCAGTACGTACTGAAATATTTTCTCCAAACTGGCACAGCTTGGATAAAGAACACTGAAAATGCTCCATCCCCAAACCCAATTGTTTTGCTTAATCACTCAGCATTAAGACACATGCAAGGAACTAAGAGATCTAAATTCAAAACACTATTCCTGATAATCAGAAATACAACTTGGACCCAAGTCTGCTGTGCTATAAGTTAGTGGTCTACTCCCTGGGCAACTGCTTATAACTCACACACAACCTGCTTCTCATTTTGAGGGACAAAGAGGAGCAGAGGAAGGGAAGGATATGAATACAAGACAAAGAGCCAATGGGTAATCTCTTTGCAGTCTGAAGTGAACATCCAGGTACTGACAGCAGTTCTTTTGATCAGGTTAGCATTCTCACTCTCCCCTCTAAATCTGATTGCGCTAAAGATTAGAGGTTATAGAGATTGCATCACCTGTGAATCCAATCCATCACTCAAGGGCTTTTTATTTATCTTCAAAAACTCTTTAAACAATTTGTATTAGTTAGCAAGTTATATCATCAGATACAAACAAATAAAGAAGTAAATAAAGTACCATTACAGATAGTATGACTCACCTGGTTTTTACTACAGAAACTCCATTTTAATATCCAAGTTCGGTAAACAATGAAAAAGACAGCACTTGTCAATACAAGGGAAACAAAAAAAGCAATGAAGAACCCTGAAGCATGGATGGCGTGGCTGTATGAAATCTGAAATGAAAAGATCATATAATTAAAAGTACATTTTAAATATATATAAATATCAGACTCAAGGATTATAACTGTAAGCAACACAGTAAATTATTTTTAATGGCTTCACACAACTTCAAGGTTTCTCAGCATTATGTTATAATCACTACATTTTTATTAATATTTTCAAACAAGTGTCTATTTTCCATAGCTCTCCAAGTCAGCATAGTTTGTTATGTTCACCTGGTCCAAATTCCTGTGTAACTCCAAGAAACAGAACTCCCACAGATTGATTTTTAGATGCTGTGACTTTTGGGTGTCCTGTACTTAACAGCTTGTTTTCCAGTGTTGCCAATCTCTCCTAAGTCTCCTTGAAGTTAACAGCATTTGATGTTGCTCAGAGTCTCCAAAAACACCAGTATAATGCCAGCTACCTTTAATTAATGGCTATTTCTCTGCTCCGTAAAACCCAGTAATCACCATAGGGAAAAAGCAGTGATGTGCGTTCAGAACAAGTAACTGACAGCTGACAAAACCACCCCATCTGTGAGCACCCTTGAAGTTTCTGCATGAGCCAGAGTCAGAAAAAAATATTAAGAGCACTGGAACCATGAGCCACCTAACAACTTTGTAGACCTTTCCCTTTAGCTCTTAATTTAATCTTTAAATTGAATTGTATTAAAAATTAATTTTTACTTCATGCTTCATGTAGCAAAAGTTAATTTGGTCTTTGTTTTGTTATTTGAGATCTTTGAATGGAAAACATAGCACAGTATAATGTTTCACCACAAATTAATCACTCTGCTGGGGCCAGAAAGTGTAAATAATTAACATGCTGCTTGGTTTGGGCATCTCCTGGAGCAGAAATCTGAGAGCATTCCATGAAGTCAATGGTGACTCTGAACAGGAAGTGATAATCAAGCATGGTTCACAATTTGAAAAGGATTTATTCCAACTTAACAGCAGAATTTTATCCTTTTACTGCCTTGTTTTTCCTCTCTCTGATATGTTTTTGTGACAAACTGTCATATCCTTAACTGAAAGGAGCTGTTTCACATCAGACTTTGTTGTTTCACAGGCTCAGCTCCTCAAAGCAGCCAGAGATGCTCAGCACTCATTGATTTCAACATGATTTCAGCTGAATTAGGTGATGCTGTCAGTACCAAGGAGATCATCAAGATGTTAATACAGACTACTATTTGGCACTTGCACAGTTCCAAGAAGATCCAAGGTTTACTTCACATTACTGTACATGCAGAATCAACAGTTGCTCTGACTGATAGAGTTATGTCTGGTTTGGGGTTTTTTTTGTTTAGTTTTTTAACGTGCTTAGTCTAAAATAATGAAGTCACTGAAGCACTCTGAGGTTCATTAAAATGTTTGGGACTAAGTCTTTATCTGAGTAAGCCAGCCACATGTTAAATTAATTCTAATACCTTTCAATATCTTTAAGTTTTAAATAGGAACAAGAAAGGGAAGAAAAAGGGAGCAACACACTAATTTCACAGTCCCGTCTGTAATTACCAACACATTGTATGTTTTTTCATTATATAGCTTCCTACTACTTTGGCCAATTGTTTCCATGACACTCCCCTGTACCATGGCTGACCACTAAGGACACCCAGCACATCCACATCAGTCAGTGCCAGCTCTCTCCTCCTCTGACTCTGCAGTCCCCCAGTTCCTTGTCATGAGCTCAATTAAAGCTGCATCACTTTGTATCAAAACATCTTCATCTTGAAAGATGATTATGTAAATATTAAATAACTTCTCTCCCTTCAGAGATCAAAAGGGTTTAGTCATACTTCTTGACAGTCACAGAGCCAACAAACATCTGTGTGAGACTTGGAAAAAATGTGATTCCTCGTAAGTCAATCTGCTGCCCCCAGTATTGGCACCGCAGATCGACCTTCAAATCACTTACCAGTAAGCCTCAAAACCTTTATCCTAAGCTAACTCCTTAAGCTATGCCAATAGTAGGAAGACACATTACAGGCGCAATTTTCTTTCACAAACTGCTGTGCTCCCACTGAGATGAAGGATGCTGAGAGAAGGAAGTCTGGTAAATATTAGATCAAAGTAATTATTATCATCCATCCCATGCAATGTGCTTAGATGAGAGAACTTCTTTTTGACCTTTTCACTACATCTTCCCACACCACCAAAACCACCCAGCACTCAGTACTCGCAGCCCCTGCAGCACTGTGGGCAGTCACCTGGCATGGACACTCAGATGAGCAACACTCAGTTTTTCATAACCCACAAAATTACCTTGTCACAGGCAACCAAGTACCTTCTTTCAACAGTGCAGAAAAGAAAATCCACAGAGTCTGTAAAACTTTAAAGATTGGCTCAGCAGCCAATGGCTCACTAAGCCAGTGCAAGCAAACCATGTGAAAGCTGATGGGACCAACTTAGCAGGGCACTACCATGACTAAGTAATTAATTCCTCTCTTTTCTATCCCCAAAGTCAACATTTAATATCCACTTAGTCACACATGTGTGTTGGCTTCACCACACCCATGAACAGGTTTAAATGATTTTTAATAAATAAAATCTGAGATTGAGAGCATTTATGACAGCTGAAGATATGGATGAAATACAATACATCACACCTTCTTCAACTGATCATAATTTCCTTGCACAAACTGATTTCATTCTGAAACACTTTATGTTTGGCCAGAGCCCAAAGGAAAATATTACACATGTGAAACATGATGTGTTCCATATTTTTAAGCTTTATTTTTCAAAAATTAACAGTATTCTCCACATACCTTTGCCACACTTCTAATTACAAAACTTGTTCATTTAGTAAGTTCAAATGCAGCTGAGACAATTTTACCTAACTATGGAATAGTCCCAAAGAACTTTTTGAGGTCTAACTATCAAGTTCAAGGTGGAAAAAAACCCCACCACACCATAAGGGTTTTAAGTATAGTAATAGATTGCAGGAATTTTCATGGTGGGCTGAGATCAATGTAGCTTACAGTCTGAGCTTAGACAGCACCAACTGCTGCAGATCAATTCACACTGAACTCTACAGAAAACCATTCATGAAGCTATTTTCCTAACCCAGTCAGCTACTACATAGCTTATAACATCAAGACTAAGAATATCCAAAAAATACATTTATTGTAATTTCAAGCACAATTCTTAGCTATACAAATGTCCAACACTTTTAAATCTTACTAGACCTTTTACCAAGATCAATGAGTTCTCTACCTCATGCATAGTTTCACTTTATATCATGTTTAACTCTGGCTTTCATTTTAATAGAATGGGCACTTGATTTTCCATTATGAGAAAGCCAAGTCTGGACTTACACCTATTACACTAATAGAAGTTAAGAGGGCAAGAGATCCCCAGCAAAAGATAATACTGGAATGAGAGGTCCCTGATATCAGTCTCTAAACAGACCACTGATTTTAAAGGTGGAGAGGAACTCATGGGACAGGTCCAAGGAAGTCTATTCCTCAGGACCTCTTCAGGCAAGCCCTATCCACATGAACTTTAGCTTTCAAATGATACAACCATTGTAAAAATATTCAGGAGAGAAACAAATGATTTTCTTCTGCCTCAACAAAAATAATCACCGTGTTCTTGCTAACCAAGTCACAGCTCATTAAAAGAGACCCCAGCGCACCCCAACACAGCCGCTTGTCAAGGTAATGAGGAGTTGGGGAAGAAAAACAAGTTTTGTGAAGAGATTACTCTAGCAATGAAACTGATGGATGCAGTGGGGAGCTCTCTAACAAAAAATTATCTAGAAGAATAACACTGTCTGCTGCAATCAATGTAATTTTAAAGGTTTATTTGGCCTCTTAGGAAACATGTTAATTCAGAAGCCAAAAACAGAAGGTCATATTGAAAAGATGACTAGTTAAAAACTGAAAGCAAACATAAACTGAGCCTGTCTTACTGCAGTTTTATTTCTCTGGCTGCTCACACAGCTATTTTTTTATTTGTGTATTGGCATGATACAGAAACCTTTTCGCAATAGGTGGAGTACAACTCTACACTTTTGAAAAGGCAAAAAGCTTTCTCACAGTGGCTATGTACAAGAGCAGGTGAACATACTCCTCATCACAGTTCTCTTCAAATGAAGAAACATGCCTAGGTATATAATGGAAGTTTGTAAACTTTCCATACTGAATATTGCTGCTTGAAGATAACAAAGACCCCCTATCTTGATTTCTGTTTTTAATTCCTGTTAAAGAGAAGGCAGAACTTGTGTATGATTAATAGCCAAAAACTGAGTGACGAGATCTAAGTATGTAAGTACATCCTTAGCTCCTACAAATTAGTTCAGATTGTCCATAACTTTAAGCAGGAGAGTCAATATAATACCAAATCATAGAATTTACCTTGGTCTTTTCTTCTTCAGTTATGGTGAACGATGCTGTCAATGACACAAGATGTGTTTTATTCTGAAAGAGATATAAAAATATTACATGTATTAAAAGAATGAGCAGAAGCTACTGGCAAACAGTCCAGAGTTTCTAGAAAAGCTTCTCCTTAGAAGATAAGCTATACTTATCATTAAGCCTGAAGCTGAAATAAATCTGATCAGAAAATGCAGTGTACTTAGGGGTAACACTAACAGACGTGGAAGCAGCTGCTCTGTGGGATACATTCCCCTTCTAATCACATAGAAGCATATTTTGGTGCTCACAGAACTACATTTTTCTGTGCCTACAAAATCTGGGTTGACTGAAAATGCATGGAACAGGAGCCAAAGTCAGGGCCTATGTCCAAAGTCATGTGTACAGATGTCTCTACTCTTATGATTCCCTCTTTTTTGAAGTCTTGCTTCCTACCTCTCTACTACCATGCTCATGCACATTGAACACTTTTTCCTCTAAAACAAAGAAGATACAGCACTTGAAATGACAATACATTTCAGGTTCTAATTACATGCAATTATGAAAACCAAAGAAAAATTATCAAGCTGTATTTCAGAATGAGAAAATTTCACATTGGAAGAAACCACTTGTCCTGCCTTCTTAGTCCTGCCTCCTACTCAAAGCTGGGCTAACTCCAGCATTAGACCAGTTGTCTCGGAGCCTGGTACTACTGAGTTCTCAAAAATCAGCAAGGATGGAGATTCCTCAGCTTCACAACTGTCAAAGTAAAAAGTGTCTTCCCTATGAGCCAAAGGTTTTCCTTTGCTGCAACTTTTCTTTTGTTTAAATTATTTTCTCATACGAATATGGCACAACTTTCAGTCTTTTACAGATTACAGAAATACACACATAGAATCAGAATGGTTTGGACTGGAAGAGAGCTTTAAAGATCACTCAGTTCCAACCCCCTGCCATGCAGGGACGCCTTCCACTGGTTGTTCAAGACACCATCCAACCTAGCTTTGAACACTTGCAGGAAGGGAGCATCCACTTCTTCTGTGGACAACCTGTGCCAGTGTCTCACTACTCTCAGAGTAAAGAGTTTCTTCCTAATATCTAATGTAAATTTACCCTCTTTCAGCTTGAAACCATTACCCCTTGTCCTACAACTACCTGCCCTTGTAAAAAGTCCCTAATCCAGCTTTTACATAAATATACAGATCACCATTATTTCCAGGATAAATTGGAGATAAATACAAAAAATAGAGAGAAAAGCTACAAGACCACACACAAACATACTTCACCTATTTAAGGAAGTGTAGGACTTCCTAAACTATGAAGAGTAACTCATGTATTTATAAATTCATGGTAAACAATCAATCAGAGGGCCTAAGAACCTAATTTCATTGCATGCAGGCCTCATTGCTTAGGCAGAGAAGAACCACCTTGGAGACTTTTTTACAAAAATTGTGAAGACCAAAATGAAATTGTAAAGGAAATACCTGTGATAAAATCTTGAAAGTTAGCTTCACAGGCAGAGTCAAGACCCTGCCATCCCACATCTCTTTTGTATCAAGAAGTGCAGAGTAGTTAATTGCAAAGTACTCTCCACCTGCCAGAGAAAAAAAAAACAATTGTGTAGATTAAGCAGGTAAGGTACATCTACCAGCACAATAGTGGCCTCTGAGTAATTGTGTCTGTATTTCCCTAAACAGAACAGTAGCTTCACTGACCTGAAAATAACTCAGTACAGTTGCACATCTGTTTTTACACAAGATGACTGGGTGTGAATCTCTGAAGAGTTGAGCTCAGCTGCAGCTATCAATGTTTGCAGAATTTGAAAAGCAAGTTCAATATGAATAAAATACCGGAGGAGCTTTTTAGGTTCCCCTTTAAACACTTTCCTGGGAACCAAGCTGCATTAAGCTCACAACACTGACTTCAAGGGAATTCAGCAGGCAGAGCCTACCAGCATAGTCCAGAGAGGAGCAATATGGATAGATTTGCTCTTTCCCAGGAAAATTTCAAAGGTCCCCAGGAAGGCTTGGAACAGCACTGGAGCTTTTCCTTTCTAACACAGCCGGTGCCCCACATCCAGAGCAGACAGTTCTGCCTCACATGAGCCCGGCAACAAGCTTTATATCTGCTGCCTCTAAGAACTCAAGCAAATTTGGCCCAGGAACTGGAAACTGCATTGAATGATGCCTCAAGCTGTTGAAGAGCAGTTTTGATTCACACTAAAACTTACCAGTAAAACACGACCATAACCCTAGATAATTCAACCATAAACAGATCTTACTGAACACCTCTAAAGCTCCAAGAGAAATATGACTCTCAAAAGCAAGGTGCTAATTTTCTCTGTGCCTGTGCTTAGGAAACGGGAGATAAAGAAATCAAGAATAGTAAAATTTTATTAATGTGCAATGATCCAACTGCTACCAAAGGAACAGACTGACTCCAGGAGTGGAACAGGTTTATGTCTCTATTACTTGCTTTGATTTTCTAATTTGCTCTGTTTGAGAAGAATGGATACTGAGAAGAGCTGCCTTATTTCTGATGAATCATCTTGCTTGCGTGCACAGCCTTTCGCAATTCCAATGTACCTCAATACTTCACCAAGCCAGTCTGCCTGCTTGGCTCAACATTGATTAAAATGGCTTGTGCAGCAGCTTTTATCCAAAAATGAACAAATACTGTCATTAAAGATTCTGTTTCATTTTGATGGCAGTGACTTTAACAGAGTACAGGGGCTCACTTCTGTGCCTGGGAGATCAGAAGGAGCTCAAATATGGGAGTCAAAATGTGAGTTAATAAAATTGTAAACTGCAGCATGAAACTTTCCCCAGAGTTTTTAATCTGTATTAACTGATAATTGGAGAATTTACACCAAAAAAAAAGTCACGATTTGAACAGATGCTCTTTCACATGTGTAAGCAGGGGTACTTCCGTGCAGATTTTCTTACCTTCCAAGAATCTTCTCCTGTAAATCTGTATACCATCTGTGGCGTTATTACCGCTGTTTTTTTGAACACGTAGACCAGTGATATTGTCCAGGAGGATAAGATCTGTAATGTTTGTTGAGAGCAGTGTGTTGGTGTTATTAATCAGAAGTGTAATGTATGCAGTTTGAGGGTCATGTTCAACATCCACCTGAAAATGGAAATATTAATATTAATGGTGCAAATGGCCTTTGTGCATCTTAACAGCAAAATCTGTAGTCTTGGTCACTACTTAAAGGTTACTATATGTGTAAACTTATTTTCTGAAGGTATTCTGAGCATCCTGCAAATGGCACCACACTTTAGTTTGATCTCAGACTCCCAAAGAGATTTTAATCTTCGGTACAGCAAGTTGTTGCTTGGAGACAAAGGGACAGAAAGCCAGAAGTTGGAAACCCAGCTCATGCAAAGCCAGAAGTGAAAATCAGAATCCGAATATTCCCGTGACACATCATACAAAACAAGTGGTTCATAGCTTTATAACCAGAATGTGGAAAAAATTCTTAACTTGTAACTTCTGTATCACAAAGATGTTTCTTTTGCAAGCTGCCCTTACCGCAAATTAATTCTCTCCATGCAGTTCTGGTCTTTATTTCCCTTTTTTCACAGCAACCATGCTCTCTGAAGGGTGCCGGCTGCCTTGATTTGGCCTTCCCATTGAAGGGCTGATGCAGCGACCAGTGGACTTGGAGTTCACAGCTCTGTTTCCAGTTAGTGGTGAAGTTCATAAACTAATCAACAATCTCTAGCAACACACACTCATGTGGTATTATTTATTCATTCATTTATTTTAATTTATTTATTCATTCCAGTAGGCCATTAAGTAATTATACCCTCTAAATTAAATTACTTTGAGCACAGAGCTGCTTACTGACCTCTCACCTTCCAAACTGCTTTCCCCTATAACTCATATTAAACCAGAATTGTCTAAAACTCTATCAGGTCTACAATATGCTGGCCAGCGATGATAGTATACCAAACTTCTAATAATGACACCAAATTAATTGTTGTTTAACTGACCAAAGTATGACTTAAGCTAAGCCTTTCTCTTTTTTCCTCCTTCTTTTCAGGAAATGTCTACTCTGTATCTGAACACCAGCAAATGTAAGTAATAAAGCAGCCCCCACAGAAATGAGTTGAAATATATGAAACATGATAGACTTCAGAAATCACACCAGAGTTCATGGCAGCCACAGGGCTCGACATATGTAGTTATGATTTCATTGTGCACCATTGATCTCTGCATTTCATACTAATTCAGGACAGAAACAGATTACAGTTTCAGGCTATCTTATGAATCAAGGAGAAGAAAGAGTTTATTGAAATTATTATTGCTTAGTTTGCATTTTTCTGTTTAAGTGACAATAATTACAGTACATTTGAATAAAACTACTTATATAACTAACTCTCCTTGGTACACTACACTAAATTTTCCAAACTCATTATAGCAAGTTCAACTTCAATTGTATTAAACAAATCTTATGGAGGAAAAAACCCAACTAGTTATTTTAGCAGATTCTGCAAATAGTTGTAGGCAAAATTAAAAATAGGCTTAATTATATCTGTGAGGAAAGTATTACCAATTTCATATGTGTGTATATTGTGAATTATACCCCAACATTTATGAGACTTAAAATAACCAAATATTAGAAATGTGATATATTTTGGGTAGATTTTCTCTCCCCTGGTTTCTGAACCAGCATGATGCAGTCAACATGCCTTTCAACCTTTCTTGTGCAGTCACAAAGGCTAGAAACTTGATGTAGAAAGCACAAACAAAATGAAACAGGAAAAAAAGCCTCAAAGCCACATAAAGGAAAACCAAAGCCACAAAGCAGAGACTCTGACCCAATCACCAGAACAAGAAAACAGATCTTGACAGATTCAAAGTTCAAACTGCGCAAGTTGATAATCCTGTAGTATTATGCTCCACAGTAAGTGTGGACGGGCTCGTGCAGACAAAGGTGTATGCACCAGAAAAAAAGGGAGCTGGGAAAACACGGGGAAATAGAAAATGTTTTTCCTCCTTTCATTTTCCCATAACTTTCCCTTGCTTTTCTGTGAGGCTAAGGCAAAAATGAGGATTTTGGGAAGGAGAGCAGAATAAAGCTCCCGTAAT
>NW_010193136.1:0-21844 GCF_000695765.1 Mesitornis unicolor
CTTGGGCAGGAGGGCAGCGAGGGGCGCGGCGCTGGGCGGCTGGGGCCCCGTGGGCCGGGTCCGGGTCTCGTCCCGCCCGCCGGGGCGAGGCAGCGCCCATTTACAGCCCAGACTTTGTCCCCGCCGGTGCTGGCGCATCCTCGCTCCTCCTCCCGGCCGACGCTGTCGCCCCTCGGCAGAGCCCGCGCCCGGCGCTGCTTCGCAAGTAAGGGGTGAAACGGGGTCCTTCGTGCAGTTAACTCTTCCCCCCCCTTCTTTTTTGGGCAATGGTTTCTCAGCAATCGGGTGTCAGGAAAGATCCCTGCGTTCAGCCTGTCTCCGTGATAAAATGGTTCGCCACTAAATAGCCTGAAATCTGATTGTCCATTCGTGTTCATGAACCGGCAAAGGAAAGTCCTGGGAGTAACGATTTTGGTGTAAAGTATCAAGGTTCTGGGATAAATGTAATACAGATTTTGTTTATTGCTTCTTTTTTTCTTAATCAAGGCATATCTTTCAAAGGAAAATTAGCTTTTGAAAAGAATTTAAGAGCAGTTTGCTTCGCCTTGCATAGACAGAGTAACTAAGTGGTGGTTAGTTGCTGGAAAGAGACTGTGAGAACAGGATGAATCCAGCCTGGTGAATCTTTATTGAGGGATGTTGTTTTGCTATTTTCTAAGATTACCACAGATATATGCACAATGTCGTGTTCAAACTCCAGCCTGAGACCAGACAGGACTTGTGTAAAGCCTTAGTGAGGCTGTCCCGAAGACTTTGTCCTTGATTTTTTTTTCAGAGCACATTCACAAGGCGTTTGGATTAGTTTCTGGTCATGCCTGATTTATCTGATGAGTTTATTGGTGCTGCAGCACGAAGCTTTGATGTGGTGAGCAGAGGCTTGGCCATGTAGGAGCAGTGGGGGTCGGTCTCAGGAGGCAGTTTGCACAACCAGCTTTAAGAGTTGCCGCTCGCTCTTGGTATAAAGTCTAAGCTTTGCCCTTTCCTAGGATTTGATATTGCTTGCAAAAACCCTTAATGTGAGAGGGTATCAAGATCAGCCCACACTGACTCCCTGGGTTCAGTGGCTGTGGTGCTCGAGCACCCCGGAAAGCTGCTCCCGCACACTTTGACCCCCGTTGACAAGAAGGCTGCTTTTTGGCTGAGTCAAGAGCATCCCGGTGCCCTTCCCAGCAGGGTGTGTGCTGGCAGAACAGGAGGTTTCGCCTCCTTCCCATGGGGAAGGGGCTGCTCTGTATCCGAGTGTGTGACCAGGACCTCCCAAAGGGTTTGCTGGTGGAGCAGAGCTGTACCATGTTGATGGATCAAAACCACCTTGGATTTAGAGAGAACCCTTTAAAAAAAGGAGGGAGAGGCTCTTCCAAGTTGAGAGTTGCTTTCTCTCAAATTCTCAATTTAATTATTGCTTGGAGTCAGTAATACTTGATTATCGTTAGCTTCTTAGGGTAGCACAGTGTGTTTGGATGTGAGAGATACAGGTTTGGAAGTGATCTGAATTGATATCCAGTCCATTGCCATGTACTGGGGTTAAATCCTGTGTATTTGGTGTCAGATGTGGTAAGAGATTTCACAGCTGCTCTGAGGAAGCTGTTCCAGTGCGATGCTGTGCTAGCTGAGAGCTTACAGAATATCCAGCTTTGCTGCAAATAAACCAGATACATTCATGTTGCTATTACCAGAGACAGGGGAGAACAAATACTGAAAATCTCGTCATAATTCTGTGATTCTATGATTAAAAATCCTTTCTGTGTTTAAGGTGGTGTTTTGTCACTATCCCCTTCTTTCTGAAGTTAAAGCAAACTGATCGCTTTAAGTGCTAGGTCACATTTTTCTAATTCTTTCGTTTTCTGTTTCCCTCTGCTGAACTTTTTTTAAGTTGCTGTTAAAAGTGCAGCTTTTGAGAGACATATTTTAGATGACAGCTTGATTATTGGTTACTTCCAGCTTTGTTATTTATATCACTGGATGAGATCTTTCTTAAGCATTTTCCTGTGGGTTTTTGTTTAGTTTGTCTTCCATTTTAACCCTAAGCTATTTTCTTATCCTTTGGTGTAATTCTGCTGCCCCATATTGCATCAGTTTCTCCTTCATACAGGTAATTCTTTGAACTTGTATTCACAAAATTGTATTTTGATTATTTCAGACAATTTCTGCAACTTGCCCTGGGTCTCTGAACTTGAGAGTATTTCTGGTGCTTATTCACACTCATTACTTTGTGATCTAAATCATGGGGAAAATTAATGGACTAAACTAAGCAAAAAGCTTTGTGCAGCCCATTTGAGATGCACTCCCTGGACTGCAGAGAACCACTCTTTAAGAGCAATCTTTAAAGAAGTTAAAATTTAAAGTTATTTCCTAGTGACTAAATCATGCTTCCTCAGGTGGCTTAGCAGAACAGAGACATCTTGGCAAGAGTTTAAAGTGTAAAGATACTCGCTCAGGATTATTTCCCTGAGCTTTGTATGTGGTCCTGTAAGATGATTTGAGACATCAGAGGTGGTGAAAAATGAGTCTCTTGAAATTCCCATGCCCATGGCTCTTTGGAAGAGCACTACAGACAAAAGAAAAAACCCAAAAGGTTGATCAAACTGTTTTGGTATTCGGGACTGATGTCCAGTAGCTTCAAACCATGTGGTCATATTCTACTTCTGTTTCATTACCTTTGTTTTTCTTTACTCCCAAATAGGTATAACCTCCAAAAGAGCCTCCGCTCCAGGCTAGGATGGGTTTATTTTGGTTGCTGCTCCTTTCCATCCCCGAGCTGTCGCCCGCGTTTGCTGGAGGTGTCACCCGAGTCTATTACCTGGGCATCCGTGAGGTGAACTGGGACTATGCTCCAACAGGGAGGAACGTGCTCGCCAACCAAACCATCGCACATAACCCGTACGTGTAGTTCTGTAAGAATTTAGGCTTAAAATATTAATTTTGTGAGTAATTTCATGCAAGTATTCCAGGGCATCTAAGCACGAGGCACGATCTGATGGATGTGTGATCTTTATGAGCTTAATGTTTAACTTGTTTTATTGTAGGGCTGTAGAAACTCTATCAGTGGGAAAACGAGTGGTCAGTTTAATGGAGCATCCAGCAACAGCGCCTGTGTGCGGGAGGGAAGCACACATACCCTGTAATAGAGCATGTTGTGCAATGCTCTGCCCCCGGGTTTCATTTTCTCTGGTTCCAGCTGGCGATCAGCTGGTGTATCCTGAGGCATGATGACTTGTCACCTTGCTCTAAATGACTTCACAAAGCTGCCTTGTTTTTTGTTTCAATGGAATTGCCAGCCTTCGACTTAATAGAACTTCCTGCATGAAATGTTAGGGGTTATTTGAGAAATGTTTTTGTTTTTGTTGCAAAAGTAAATCTGGAAACTGCAGTAATTATTGAGTCACTGCAAAAAGCAGTTTTGGTTTTAGTTCTCAAAACAGCAAACCCTTTTCTTCAGTGGTTTGGTTTTGGTTGTTTGGGGGTTTTTTGGCATAGTTTTCCATGGTTTTTTAAAGGCATTTGTGCTCCCTCCCACCCCCCATTTTCTATGGCAGATAACCTGTATTTCTTGACCCACTTTCATTCATTTACCCCTCCATAATAAAGAACACTTGGGTTTATATGTATCGTTCAGAAACAGCACAGCAGGATTAGGAGGGGTTCAGAGAAAAACATCAAGGTCTGTCAGTTTAGCATGGAAGAGTCTCTGTTCTCTGGACATGCTGAATCGACTTAAATTAGTTCACAGAAAAGGAAACCCCACAAAATTCAGGATTATTAAAGATGTTATCGCAGGCTCCCGCAGTGATAACAAATGCAGTTGTTTTTGTTTGCTTTCTCCCATAATACATGAAGAGAAGGAAATTAAATTCAAGGCCATTAAACTTAGAAGCGGTCCAAAAACTGTTCTGTCACTGCAAGCAATTAGCTAATGGGACGTACTTGTACAATGATTGCAGAAACCAAACTGCTGGCAATAAGAAAAGGATGTGATATTGATATGAATGACAGAGGTAGTAAAATGCTTGAAGGATTTGTTTTTGTTGGAAAGAAATGGACTATGTGAGGGGAAAGAAGAGGCAGTGAAATGAAGTATGAATTATCTGTAAACTCTTTTCTAATAGTGGCTGCAGGGATGACTTTGCAAGAGGCTGGGCTCTAGCTGTGCAGTCTAATGTTTAATAATGTCTTAATGTTTTGGTCTTAGCTGTTCACCTTTCGTGGATACACGTTAAAACACTGTATTTCAGGGCTACTTTTATTACTGTGGGGTCATTGATACTAGCGGAAAGGGGAGGAGTAACCTCAGCTTTCATTTAGGCCAGTCCCACTAATACCTGGATGGTAATTCATCTCTTATCTGCTAAGAATTAGCCATAAAGAGCAAATATACTCCTGCATTGAACTTTAGAACCTGCATGACGTTTTAACTCTGAAAGCTGGTTACGTGCTGGCTACGTACCTGTCTGCCATTCTATGATTCAGAATCTGTTCAGTAAATAATCATCTTTTAGACTGTGAATTTTGGCCAGATAGCTCAGGAGACTTCCACCCCCAATCCCACCGCGTCTCAATCTTGTGATTTATCTGCAAATGCCACAAAGACATTGACATGAGTTTTTAAAAGCCCAGTGAAGGCTGAAGCAGACGTGAGAAGGACTTCGGTGTTCCCTGTGCTGTCCATATTGGATTCTCAGAGAAGCACCACCCTTCCCATTCCTCCTTTGCACTGCACAGTTTTGGAGTGCAGTTTGTCTGGTCATGAAATAACATCCTCTGTAATGGAAAGGCTTTTGGGCTTACCTGGGGAAGCTGTGTGTCGTTGTCGTCGCTCTATGGTGTTACTGACCGGCTGCTTTATGCAATGCATGACTCATGGTGCCTTTCCCTTTTCTGAATTTAACAGTAAGGCCTCAACATACCTCCAGCCTAGTAAAGACAGAGTGGGAAGCACGTACAAGAAAGCTGTCTATAAGCAATACACCGACTCCACGTACGCCACTGAGATTCCCAAACCTGGCTGGCTGGGGTTCCTTGGGCCTGTCATCCGAGCAGAAGTGGGGGATACCATTAAAGTACACCTAAAAAATTTTGCAAGTCGACCGTATACAATCCATCCTCATGGTGTTTTCTACGAAAAGGACTCTGAAGGTAAATGACCCATGGCCATAAAGGAGGCAGATTTTTCTTAGTGGAAACTTGGGACTATGCACTGAGGGAGAGATGTCTGAAAAAGCCACAGACGTGGCTAGCCCAAAGCTGTATTGCTGGAAAGTGGCTGCACTTCAATTAAGGGTTCAATTAAGTGTTCATGTTAAGTTAGCAGTTTCCTGGGTCTGGGAGTAGTTTCCTGGCCTGGGCATTACAGTACACACAGCTCAGATTTATTGATTTTAGAAGAACCTCCAAAGCTTGCTAGTGCAAGAGTGGTGCAGAAGAGAAGAGGTACAGTCATTATTTGAGGTACTGTAGGGAAGAATCATGAGTGTTATGAGCTTCAGGGAGTTCACAAAAATGATGAAGTTGGAGACCAAAGAAATTCTGTATGAGCAAACCTTGGAGGTTGTAGAGAGGCAAGCTGTGGCACATTGCAGTGTTGAAGGCAAAGTAGCATTGGGCAGAATGGGAATCGTCTTTCTGACTCTGTGTTGACATGTTTCCTGGGCAAATTGCCTTACAATGGCTCTGTGCCTCAGTTTCTCTTTGAGAGAATGATGATTAAGCGCTATTTCAGCCTTGGGATGGTGAGACCCCTTTGAAATCTGCTGCCCAAGTATATACGTGCAGCTCTCTACGGAGTGAGAGCGGCTCAGTATAAGGTTACGTGTGTGGACATCTCTGCTCTTCTTGAATGGATGTTGTGATTGCTCAATTGTTCTAGGATCCCTGTATCCTGATATGTCCCCCCAGGATCAGAAGAAGGATGATGCTGTTTTCCCAGGAGGGAATTACACCTATACATGGACTGTCCCTGAAGATCACAGCCCAACTGCTGATGACCCAAACTGCTTGACCTGGATCTACCACTCTCATATTGATGCACCAAGGGACATAGCATCTGGATTAATTGGGCCATTACTTACCTGCAAAAAAGGTAAAAACTCCAAAAGAAAGCAGCTGAGGGCTGCAGTTTCGTACTGTGAAGGTTTTGTGGTGACTTGAACAAGGATAGGATGAGAAGACACTAGGATGGTGGAGAAAGCATGTATTTCTGAATTGTGTAATGTGAGTTACTCTTCTACTCATGGTTTAATCCTTTGACCGATGTCTGCATTTCTGCATGGGTGGGTATTCATTCATCTCTCCTTTCACCATAGGAATACTGACTGGCAGTTCTCAGAGACGCCAGGATGTGGACATTGATTTCTTTCTGATGTTCAGTGTGGTGGATGAGAACCTAAGCTGGTACCTGGATGAGAACATCGCGTTGTTCTGCACAGATCCAGGCTCTGTAGACAAAGAGGAGGAGGAATTTCAAGAGAGCAACAAAATGCATGGTCAGTGTCACTGCTGTGAAGCGACTGACCCCTCCAAGACACTCCTCGAGTGTTGGTGCTCTGGTATTTTGAAGTGCACTTTCTGCTGCTGTGTGCCAGGGAGTGGGTAGAGGGGGAGAAAGGAGACAGCAAGCTTGGAGACAGTGTGCTGGGTGAACAACATCACAGGGACAGTGCAACAGCTCCAGAGAAAGGAAATGTTACTTTGATTTAATATTTGGCTTGAGTGAGCCTTTGTTAGTTATTTAGTGATTTTGACTACACTTTGGTTTAGGAATGGGTTGTGGAGCTGGGCTCTCCAGAACAAGAAGATGAGTTCTGGTGAGGCCCATCCTCCAAATGTGTCTGTACTGTGACCTCCTGGCAGAAGCTCTGAAGTCTTCTTTTCTAATCTCTGATTTTGACTTGCTTGGTTTTGCAGCTATTAATGGTCATGTGTTTGGGAACCTCCCTGAGGTGACGATGTGTGCTGGTGATTACGTTTCATGGCACCTCTTTGGGATGGGCAATGAAATAGATGTTCATACAGCCTACTTTCATGGAGAAATGCTCAACATTCGAGGCCATAGGACTGATGTGGCCAGCCTCTTCCCAGCCACTTTTGTTACAGCAGATATGGTCCCCAGTAACCCTGGGAGATGGCTACTGAGCTGTCAGGTCAATGATCACATAGAAGGTAAGGCAGAGGTTGGGGTATGTCTTGCACTCTGTGGCCTCCCTTTTTTTCTCCCATTGTGGTCCTGTGCAGTGTGGTAGAGGACAGTGCCTTGAGCAGCATTCCCACTAAAAACATCCGTATGGATGGAATGGTTCCTTGTCTTGTGTAAACTGGGGTGGATTGATTATTAATGAGCAGGCCAGACTTACTGGGGATGACTTGTACCACTGGATGGTGTTCCACGTTGGTCAGTGGCAAAGACAGTAAGTTTGGTACAGCTGAAAGCCAAGATGAGCCTTAAGAGCTCTAGGCCCTGTGAGATGCACTGGCATGGTACATGGTACAATATCTCTGCTCACTAACACAAAGCACTCCTTGCTGTGGGAGCCACCTAACCACCTCCCAGCCATGTTCCTTTTGGGATAGCAAAGGAGGAATGTCCAGTTTGTGGTAGGAATGTGGGACTCTGTTCATTGCCTGGTCAAACTGGCTGTGTGTCCTCCACCGTGTCTTGGACAGCTGGGATGGCGGCATTCTACGAAGTCCGTCCCTGTTCTCGGCAAACTCTGGCATCCACCCTGGAAGGGAGAGTTCGGAAATACTACATAGCTGCGAAGGAAGTGCAGTGGGACTACGGACCTTCAGGGCTCGACCAAAGCACTGGGAAGCAGCTGAGTGAGGCAGGCAGGTAAGGAAGAGGGAAGGGAAGATGGGCCAAGGCAGTGTTTGGGGGGCTCTGGTCTGTGTCGAGGGGACTGCTGAGGAAAATGTGGAATTTCTTTCTTGGCAAAATACACAGCAGCAATTCATGTGGAGTGCATTTCCTGGGAAGGCAGGTCACCCCGTCTGGAAATGTAGGCTGCTGCAGCTAGACTCTACTGTGAGCAGTTCATAGCCTTACCCACAAAGTCCAGGAGTCCCAGCTCATGCAGAACATGAGCAAGCTGCCACATTTGTCTCTGGGCTTCGTTTCTGCTTGCTGTGCCTGATCTGAAACAGAGCCGTATATTTGATGAACTATGAAGAAAGCACGTCTTGCAGCAGACACAGGGTGGCAGAGCTAGCCTGCAGATGTGTTTCAGTGCAGCCTTGCTATAACAGGCAATTTCTAGGAAATGAGATGCAGCAACCTGGATGACAGCCCTCCATCCCACATGTTGGGTGGTTGCGATAGTGGTTGGGCAGTGGTTTCCCATTCAGACTTTGGCTAAGTGCAACAAAGACTTTCCTCCCCCGCCATTCCCTTCCTGGTGAAGCTGTTGAGAGGAAATACCTCTTTCAGATGGAGAAGTAGAAATGTGGAGCAGTTAATGATTTACCCAAGGCCACGCAGCAGCTCTCTGACAGACCTTAGAACCGAAAGCTCCTTAGTCCTGTGAGCTGGCCTTGTAACTAAGCTGCCTCTCTTGTGAGGCTGTTACGGCTGTTGGTGTGTTTGGAGAGGGTGGTGGTGGAGGAAATTAATCTCTTTTTACAGCTGTTGCGTGGGGTTTTTTTCCCAGTTATAATTTCAGTTGTCCCCTAGCCTCTGAAGAACTTGGTGTTTTAGCACTGCCTTTCATTTACGGCACTGCAGTTTTGTTCACTGCCCTCTTTCGCATATCTTGTACAGAGATGCTGTTCAGACCCGTGCCATTGAACCCAGCTGTTTGAGCTGGGAGAGGGCTGCCTGCCAGAGGTGCTCCCTGAACAGCGCCAGTGGATGAGGCTGTAGGATGAAAAGGCTTTGCAGAGACAAGCTGTGCTTGTTCCAAACTAGAGATGCTGTCCTTGTCTGAAAAGCTCCTTGATTTGGAGATGCTGCTGGCACTGCCAGAGGGGTGTGGGGAGGGAGCAGGAGAAGAACAGGACCGATTTTCATAGAAATTACTTGACTTTTTAAATTTGCTTTTTGCATTTAGCCCAGCTGAACAGTTTTTCAAGCGTAGCCGCTACCGAATTGGGGGAGTCTACTGGAAGGCAAAGTATGTGGAATATACTGATGAGAGCTTCCGTGAGGAAAAGCAGCAGTCGGAAGAGGAGAAACACCTTGGGATACTCGGTAGGAATCATCCAGCAACACAAGTCCTCTTTCAGTACCAGTGAGAACGATGCTGATGTTGGGAGCAGCCATCAGCTGTAGCTGTCCTCTCGCCTCTGGTGCAGCGAGTGGCACAGGGGGGTGTTTCACAGCAGTTAAGAGTGAGGGGAACAGAGCCATGGTGTGGAATGGTAGAACAGACAGAACCACTCTTCTGCTGGGGTAATCTTCAGAAGTTAATAGTACAGGCTGAGGGACACAGTCTGTATTTGTAACTAGAGCTAAACAGGGTCACAGTGACAGCCCCCAGTTACATGTTTTTGATTGAGCATCTTCAAGGCATACTACAAACGCCACTATCTCACAGCAAGATTCCTCTCTGAAGTGGGCTCTGTCTCTGCTATAGCCAGGTAACAGTGATGATGGTGAAGAAAGGTGAGAGTACTGAAGAAAACAGACAGTTCACAGAGGGAAATGAATGGTGCATGTAGGCTGTGACGTACATGGTAGAAGCACATAGGTGTGATCCAATTTCCTACGTCAGCAGTGAGTTATAATCTAATGACACCAGAGATTAGCAACAGCAATCCCAGCAGAGGCCACAGGAGGAAAGAGCACCTGGAGTAAAATGCAGGTTGGGAGGGAGGGGGAGAATGGTGGGGAGAGGCAAAAAGGAAGTATAAGCAGCTGAATAAAACTGAATTGGTGGAGTTTAATGCATATGAGAGATGTTGGTTTTGCCAGGCAGGAGCCTGGCTCTCTTCATGGCATCCTGTGGCTGTCAGGAGTGGTCTGTGGCCCTGGGGGTCTGCAGGCCAGTGGGGACTGAGACATGGTAAAGACTCATGGCTTCTTTCTAGCTGGCCAGGGCAGTGGCTTACAGGGACAGCGGTGGGGTTAGAGCATCTCCCACTTCTCTTTACACTTCAGACCTCTGTCTTGGAAGGCTGAGGGGTCCTCAGGTAGGTGGGCAAGAGACACGGCCTTTCACGAGGGCATTTTGGCACATTTGTCTGTTTTGTTACTCTGCCTGTGAAGGTCTGAAGCCTCTTCCTTGAGTTCTGCAGCAGACCCAAAATGCTTTAAGACAATTCTTGTCAGCCCCCTGCTCCTACTGTCAGGGCTGAAGGGTCTCAGGCAGTACCAAAGCATGGGGACGTCCACCTTTCTTGTGCATCTTCTGCTCCCCTCAGCCTGGATGAAAGGCAACTATGGCTTCTTTGGTTTGCCTGGCGACCCAGGGAGTTGCTGCATTGCTGACGTTGCTCTCTCTGCTCTTTGTGTAGGTCCAGTGATCAAAGCTGAAGTGGGAGACACCATCCTGGTGACGTTTGTTAACAAAGCCTCCTGGCCTTTCAGCATCCAGCCTCATGGAGTGTCCTATGGGAAGGCATGGGGAGGGATGTGGTACCATGACGGTTTGTGACTCTCTTTTCTCAAGTAATTCAACACTAACGGTGGTGGTGACGCTCCACAGCCCATACCTCCTCTGTGCCAGGGAATTTCTGCAGCCAGGAAGGACTGAATATCCTATGGGGTGGGAGCCAGACTGGTCCTCTGAGCCTGCCTGAGGCCTCGCTGAAGGATACTTCCCCCTGAACTGGTGCCCAGGGAGGGTGCTGGGAGAGTATGGTTCCAGAGGTGCTATTTTCCAAAGAAAACCAAAGCTCAGACCATTTTTAGCTGTTTGAGATCCTGTGAGCAGAGGAGCATGCCCAGTGCAGTCCAGCTTAGGTAACCACATGTGTCCAAGAGATGCAGCTGGATCCGTTTTGTTATTTCCCATCACAATGCCCATCTCTGCCATGGCACCAGGGGGAATTTAAATGGGAATTTAATTGGGAATAACCATGCCCATCTCTGTTTTAAAGGTCAGTCCCAGAATGGGGTTTCCGTTCCACCACTGCACAACTTCACGTACCGCTGGACTGTGCCGAAGCACGTTGGGCCCACATCCAGCGACCCTCCCTGCCTGACCTGGATGTACAGCTCTGCTGCGAATCCTGCCAAAGACTCCAGTTCGGGCTTAGTAGGGCCCCTGGTCATCTGCAAGCCAGGCACTTTGGATGACAACAACAAACAGGTAAATGGGAATTTCCTTCCATGCTCTTACCAGCTTGTTTCCTTGTCGAGAAAGGAAGCACCAGCAAAACGTTAAGGAACATAATGAAAGCAAATGTACAATAGTGTGAGTCCAGGAGGACAGAATCAAGGCTGCAAGGCAGGTTAACGTTGGGACAGCTGGTGCCCAGGTTTCGTGTGGGAATGGCTGGTGTTCTCGGTTCCTAAGGGCTGCCTTCAAAATGGTTTCTGGGCTCTGCTTTAAAACTCAGACAAATGCAGCTCAACAACTGCACCTTGGATGTGTCTTCATAGGTAACTTTTGTCCTGAGACTTGCATAGCAGGCTGCTTTCAGAGCCATGTGGAATATTCATTGCAGTCTTAGAAACACTGAAAAATATTCACTTTCAGGTGGTTTGCTTGAGTGATATAATGCTTTGGGGGTTAGGTGAGCCTCATTTCTTCTGCAAGATCATTTTCAAGCGTGAAAATCCATGTCAGTCTTTATGCTTTTGATGAAAGAGAGGTGAAATCTGAGGGGTGAGCAGAACTTCCTCTTGGAATTTCACTCAGGAACAGACTACTTACAGCAGTAAGTCTAGGGAAGGCAGTAAATTAATATGCTGGGGAAGTGCAAGGCAGATTAGCAGAGCCTTATTGTGAAATACAGTAGGCGGCAGAAAAACAACCCAGTGCCATCCTCCCTACTTTGTGGTGTAGATCAGGGAGTGGCTGCAATGCCTGGAAAGAGCTGCCAGGAGAGCCTCCCTCCAGGAGTCTGTCTGCATTCATGCAGCACGATGTGGCTAAATTAGGAGTGCAGAAGAGATCAGCATCTTACACAGAGTGGAAATGTGAATCTTCCAAGCAGAGAGGATTGTGAATATATGCAGCCCACTGTATGAGGGAGCTGTGATAATGGTAAAACATTTGCAGGTATTGAAAGGGTGTAAACAAAACAGAGACAGCCTTGCTTGGAAAGGTAGGACAAGGAAAAATCACCCAGGGCAGCAATTCTGGCTCCACAATCTTAGGTGACCCTTTAATTAATGCTTAATTAAGGACAATGCATGGCCACTCCTCATACATCTGTGTGCTGCTGGCTGGGAATTGCTCATCCCTCTCTGCAGGGCGTCTTCCAGGGTGCAGGTGAGGAAACTGATACCTGAATGAGAATCTGGACAACATCAGGGATATTCTTTCAGTGGGGTAACACACCAGGCTTTGGAATGCGTTTCTGAGGAGAATCAGTGTTTTCAAGGATTTGGGGTTGTTAAAAAATCCCCAATTCAGGTGTGTGTTAGGAGGTTGGGACACGGTCAGCAGCCTGCCTCATGGGCTAGGCTCTGATCTCTAGTCTGGTTTGGACAGGCGATGAAATCTACACCTAAATGTTGGTGTGCAGGGGCAAGGAGGCAATGACTTCATATCCTTGGCTGAATTTTAATCACTTTCCTCATGTAAAATATCGTGGAAAATCCACAAGTGGTGCCTTGTGGAACAAGAGAGGAACATTCAAGATTAGTAAAGGGACAGAGCCCTGGCCTTCAGTGAACCAGGTTTTAAGATAAAGGGGAACGTGAGAGCTAGGCAAAATAACTTTAGCTGTAAGAATAGTTAATTGATGCATTTTAAACACTGACAGCCATCATTATGATTATATCTTAGAAAGGGATCGACAAAGAATTCTACCTTCTCTTCAGTGTGTTTGATGAGAACCTCAGCTGGTATTTAAATGCAAACATAAAGTACTATTTGAGAATGGAAGAGGCTTCTGTGAAAAAGGATGATGGCTTCGAGGAGTCAAACAGGATGCACGGTATGGCCTAATGCTGTTCTGCACACAGCGGGAGCGAACCTGCAAAGCGTGGGGTGGTGTTCACCTGAAGGCTGAGCTGGGATGCTGGGTGATTCTGTGTTGTATTGGCCTGAAATCAAGCAACACCAAGGGCAGTGGGGGGGACATGGGACAAGAAACAGATGTCTCAGAGAGTGTGTGCTGAGCATATTCAGGGTGAATTACAAGCAAGCTATGTGTCCTCTGGCAGGCCTGCCCTCTGAGAGTGTATGCACAAAATAAATCTCTTGGCTGATCTCTACCTGCAGCGAGTTAATTCTTTTCTCCTTTGCAGCCATCAATGGACTTATGTTTGGTAACTTGCCTGGGCTGAACGTGTGTGAAGGAGACAATGTGTCCTGGCACCTTCTGGGCTTGGGCAGCGAAGCAGATGTACACGGAGCTGTGTTCCAGGGAAACACCCTGCAGATGAACGGGATGCGGAAAGATTCGGCCAATCTGTTCCCACACACATTTGCTACTGCCTTCATGCAACCTGATAACAAGGGTAAGTGCCTGCACATCTCACTCAGCAGCAAGAAAAGTCTCCCATTGTGTTGTTTGCTCCTGTGGCTGATTCTTTAGTGCAGTGTGAACTCTTACAGGGTGAGCTGTGCTTTAGATCCTGTTTGGTCATGTTTATAAGGCCATAGGTCCTGTCTTTGTATCTGTTTCTGGAAAATATCAGCAGATACGGGATCTTGTCCCATATTGTCCCAGACTGATTCTCTAGGCTGCCAGTTCCTATTAAACATTTGTAGTAACAGCTCTGATGGACATATCATGATGGACAGCTTCCTGGGACCCACAGAAACATGCAAATGTGTCATTTAAAGTACACAATTCCCAGCACTTAACTCCCCTGTCTATGGCTTGCAGAGATTCACGTTTATGACAGACCCCAGTCTTCCCAGTCTGTGGGATAGGCACATCATACTGTGTCTCATTCACACAGTGTAATGGTCTTAGTGCTCATTTGTCTCCTCCTCTTTGGCATTTGCAGGCCAGGTCTTTTACTTAACCAGCATCTCAGCAGTGGTAGCACAGTTATGTCACTTCATTGGTTTCTTCACATCTAATAAGCTGGCTATTGTGTAAGAAAGCCTCTTGAGATTATTTTTGTGTAGGGCTTTGTTGTGCCAACTAACAACCCCTTTTAATCTCGGCCTGTGGCAACCAAGCTCCCCAAACAAACACCCAGACACACAAAGCACATACCAGTGTCAGCCACGTCACCACCTCTGCATGGGAAGCAGCTGTTTCCTGGGATCTCTGAAAACAGCTGATTTCCTTGTTGGTACTGCCTCCCTCAGGGATTTTTGAGATCTACTGCCAGACGAGCAATCATTACCAGGCTGGGATGAGGGAACGCTACGTCGTTTCAGAGTGTGGAAAAAGCGGTCCTGCTCCTGCCCGTCACTACAGAGGGGTGCGGACGTATTACATTGCAGCAGAGGAGGTGGAGTGGGACTACGCACCCGACCGCAGCTGGGAGAGGGAACGGCACAACCATTCTGCGGAGAGGTAGAGCCCTTCTTTTGGAGAAGCATTTGGCAAAGCTTCTCGGTAGACCTTGGTGAAGCCAGTTGGGTATCTTGGCCATCGTGCCCCACATCGCTGCGCCCACCTTTGCAGCCAAAGCAGGTCTCTGGGAAACCCATTCAGCTAGTGAACCCCCTACCACAAGTTAGCTGTTTATTCCTTGTGAGCTTTTGGGTATCTCAGCACTCATTCTGCATTTCTCAGCTACGCTGATGTATTTCTGAGCAACGAGAACGGACTGCTTGGCTCCAAGTACAAGAAAGCCGTTTACAGGGAGTACACTGATGGCACATTCCAGACCCTCAAGGCCACGAACACCTAGGGATATTAGGTAAGGATATTAGGTAAGGATATGTGCAGAGGGTACATCTTCCACTCACGCAGTGATGGGACTTGGACTCTAGACCTTTGGTGGCTCAGAGCTGTGATCTGAAGGCTTTCTAGATATTTAGGCGTCTGCTGTGTTTGCAAGCGAGAAGAAATTCAGACTGTCTCCTGTCCAGATCTGCCAGCTTTGGAAACAGCAGGAAAGAGGGTCTTCAACACAGCTTGTGGTAGAGAAAACTGGGTTCTCATGCCTGCCTTTATGCCACCTTCCTTTCAGGCAAAGCATTTTTCACACCTGCATTTCTCTGACTGTGGAACAGAAATAACTGCTGGCTTCTAGAGAGCAGTCTGAGATGTAGGTGAAAATCTGCAGCTCTGAGGGAAATGCTCTTGGCGCAAAAGCAGGCAGGCCCTGGGAAGCAGAGGAGCACATTGCAGTGACCGATAGACGTCTGTGGAGACACAGCTCCATGTTATGAACCCAGCACTGTTAGTGGTGCCAGAGCAGCAAGGCTGAGGCAGTATATGCCATTAAAAACAGCCTACAGCTCTGATTTGTGACACTGTCAGGACAAATTGAATATTACCGCAGTTTTTTGAAACCAGCAGCAAGGCATGATGAAATCAAGCCTTAGTTGTACTGGGCACATGTAAAATGCGTAACAACCTTCATTTCCCACACTGTGAAGCTCACAGTCTGGTTTTCTAAGACCTACCTGAATTGGGACTGACCTCCAATTCTCTGCTTAGGAGGTAGAGATAAGGTAGAGAAGAGGGAGGGAAACATCATAAATATTATAAGGGAGTATCTCTGGGGAGAAGATGATGAGAGAGAGGTGGAAATATCTTCAGGAGGTAGGCTGACAGTTTTTGCTAGTCTTAAGAGTATGTTCTTCCCATCTCAAGGTCCTTTTCTGTGGGCGGAGGTGGGAGATATTCTCAACATCGTGTTTAAGAACAATGCCACACGACCCTACTCCATCCACGCCCATGGGGTGCTGGCAAGGGAGACGGGACAGCCACAAGTGGCAAACCCTGGTAAGTCATCGTAGTCCCGGCCATGTTCCTGTATGGGCTTATGAAGCTGATTTTGGCCTGTAGGCTGGTTTCCTTAAGCAGACTTGGATGTACTTGCTTTCTTATGGTAGAGAACTGTAACTAACAATAGCTGGTCTTTTAGGTTCACAGTGATTGATATCACTTGTATGGGAGTTCATGTTCTGCTCTGTCTTTTGGGTTGAGCAGAGCACAAACCTTTTGGAGCAGCCTGAGCGTGGGCTGTCAGCGGGAGGAAGAAGGGCAATGGCAGTTCACAGCTCAGCCTATGATGGAGGGAGTCTGCGCCTCTTCTTTGTGACCTGGACTTTTTGTGATGTGCACAATAGTATGAAAATAGTGTGAAGTAGGAGAAATGCACAATTGCTTGCCAAGACACTGACTGAAATGACCAATTTGTTTCACAGTCCAGATGGCAATTTGTATAATTTTTGGTCTCCTTGACCTTGTGCAGGCTGTGTAAGCAACAAATGTGTTTTCAGTCAGGTCCCGTCTTTCTGAAATGCATTGCTAGTTTGCAAAATGGTAATCTTAAAAATTAATTTGAATGAGAAGCAGAAATGTACTTCAGCAAGATGAAAGATCATCTCAAGCTCCATCTGTACAGGAGAGAAGTGGAATTTCCTTGGTCAGGTCCAGCCTTAAGGTCTGGAGTTGGGCTGAAAAACCAGAGTTGTGCTGATACCAGTGCGTGCATCATGTCACCCCTCTGCTCGCGAGAGAGGAGCTTCCATCCTGCTCCTCAGCATCTGGGGAAGGAAAGTGCAATGTCCAACAAAATCAGAATTGAATTTGCACTTTGGAGACAGGATCTTCCATTTTTTGCTGTTCAGCAAACTGGCAAGTCAATGTATCACCCTGGTGTTAATGGTGCTTCTCTCTCTCAGGTGACATTGTGACATACCGATGGGAAGTTCCTGAGAGATCTGGTCCAGGGCCAAATGATTCAGCTTGTGTTCCTTGGATCTACTACTCCATGGTGGACCCAGTAAAGGTAAAATTGAGGTTAGAGCCAGAAAAGCCCAGTTAGACCGATTTTTTTTTTTTTCACCCCTTCTGGAAAAAAACGTGAGCTGGATACAATTTAGAGATTGGCCCAGCCAAGAGGTAGAAGAATCACCTGGTGACATGTCCAGCATTCTCCTGGGAGAGGCTATCCTCCAAATTTGTCATAATGTTTGTAGTTATTTTTTCCTAACACAAACCTTCATAAAACAGTTCCACTGTCTCCTTGACACTAACCTTTCTTCAGTTATTTGCAAGATATGAGAACATCTCCCAGTAAGTCATGATTTCTATCAGTGAGAGCCATAGAGCTAATTGAGAAAGACAGAAATTGTCCAAAATTAGGCCCCATGGATAAAGCAGGAAGATTTGAGCATTGCTAGGATCAATTGTCATAGCACTGGTTTCCCAGGGAAACAACCTGGAGGGTCCTGCAATAAACCATCACTTTCAACCCAGACATCATTGCCTTTTTATCTCAAGTTGAGGATGTTTTTGCAGCTACAGAGTGGAGAATATTTTGTTATAATTCATATTTATGACTTTTGAATTTGCATTCATAAGAGCATGTAGACTCTCTGTTCTCGTGCTTTGATAGCTGATGTTCACCACTGAGAGTACTTACACAGTAGCACCATTAGTTTTAAGTGGGTGATGCAGAGAACAGAAAATATGGTTGCTGAAAGGCAAAGAACGATGTACAAAAGAGAGAGTGAGAAGGTCCTTGCCTCAGAGGTTTTCTCCTTCATTCTGATTAGGATATGTACAGCGGTCTGATTGGACCCCTGAAGATCTGCCGGAGAGGGACACTGAGATCTGATGGGATCAGGAAGGATATCAAGAGGGAGTTTGCTCTGCTGTTCCTGGTTTTTGATGAAAATCAGTCCTGGTACTTGGAGGAGAATGTGGAACATTACAGTAAGGGAAATCACAAGGAGATCAACCTGCTGGATGACAAATTTGTGGAAAGCAACAAAATGCATGGTAATGCCTGTTTAGGCACCTGAGCACTCATTGCTCTCTATGCAAAGTCAATGTTGACTCTGTGACCTCTATAAAGTAGTCAGCCACCCAAAACCTGAAAGTCTGACTCCTAGTGAATGCCCTCTCATCCTATTCTGTTGTCAGTGGCACAGACAGAATTAAACTGCCTGTTGTTCTCAATATTACAGCACATATATGGCACGAATCTTCAATTGACAATGAAGGCTGATTGTTATGGCTGTCTCTGTCAGGAGGAATAGCAAGATATGGGCTAGAGAGGTTAATCTCTGTGTCTGAGTACCTCGGACAGGATATAAAATCAAATGTGAAATTAACTTGTCAGACTAATTTCATTCTGTTCATCTCAGGACCATCAGAATATGTTAGATTTCAAATGAATTGACCCATGCAGCTGCAATACATGGCTCAGTTGTTATAGCTTGTTACCAAAAAGCTAGTGCTACCATAGTAGAGTGAACATGGTTTTCTAAATTAACATACTATTTATGATAGTTTTTCTCCATGTTATATCTGGATTCTAAAGTATTCTCAGCAAAACAAGTCCTTTGGCAGTTGTGGAGATAATAATAGTGAAGAATTGTGTTACATGTACGATCATTGCTACTGGTTTTGTACAGTGATGTAAAGAATCTCCAAATACACATAGCCATTGTTATCATCGTTAACGCAGTGTTATAGCTAGCAAAACCAACACACTGAAGTTGAATGCCTGTTTTGGGCTACAGAAAGTGCCTATGGCAGGTCTGGGAGTAAAACATCGGTGTTCCTGCCCTCAGATCCTGCCTCTTTCTGGCTTATTCCCTCCGCTGTCATCTGAGTGTGATGTGTGTGCCATCACATTCAGCTCACTCACTGTTTTGGTCCCTTTCCTGGATTTGCAGTCAAAGAAGTATTCCTTCCTGCTGTGCTAATTATGAAATAAAGTCCTGCCGTGTAGTGACTTTACAAGTGATCAGCATGTAATGTGTGCAGCCAGCATGAGACACAGAATGACAGGGTTACCTGTTGGCAGGATTTACCTGTTTTCGTTGTTTGGCAAGTGAATTGTTCGGAGATTTATGTGTATATATAGACATATTTCCCTATCGTTGGGCTAAAAAGGCTGTTTTTACACATCTTGACTTCTAGAAACCACCACCTCTGCTGGCTGACTGCAGGTTTTCAGCAAGAGGTAGTTTTTGAGATTTATTTGAGCTGGGCTGCAGCATGGCCTTGGATGCAATTAATTTACCTTTTTCTATCTGTTAACAGAGTGGATACGTAGTTGAGCTGGAGAGAGACTGCCAGACCTTTGCTAGATTGTCATATGGAAGACATTAACCACTGGTGCACTGCTCTATGAGCTTTGTAGCATCTAACTTGCCCTGCATGTTCTTCCTCTGAGATGGTTCAGCATCTTTCCCATTTCAGTAACAGCCTCTTCTGCTCTCTCTGTGTTTTACTGCACAGCCATCAATGGGAGGCTCTACGCAAACTTACCTGGGCTGACCATGTTCCAGGGTGAGTTGGTGAACTGGTACTTGCTGGGAATGGGTCAGGAGATTGATGTCCACACGGTCCATTTTCATGCCGAGACCTTCATATACAAGGTAAGAGTATCCTGCTGATGATAAAGCAGAAACAGACCACCCATACCATCACTTTTGCTTGACTCTGATGGACTTGCACTTCCTGAATGGCTCCACAGCAACCTCACCCGACTAGGAAAGGGATGTGATTTTGCACACTCAGATATGACTTAGTGAGCCTCTGTATTGTGTTGTGTCTAGCTAACCCTTCTTAGGATTAAGTGTTACCAGATTGTGTTTGCTTTCCCAGCTACAGCCCTGGAGCTGCTCTTTGAAATCTGTTTTTGAGCTTTTAAAAAATGTAGTAGCACTGAAGTGATCTCTAGTGACATTTTCTTTTTGAAAAGATGCACAACAGCCTCCCTTCCTTTTGACAGAATGGCAGAAGCTACAGAGCAGATGTTGTGGATCTGTTCCCTGGGACCTTTGAAATGGTGGAGATGTTGGTTGGGAACCCTGGGACGTGGCTGCTTCACTGTCATGTGTCTGATCATATTCACGCTGGTATGGAGATACAATTCCAAGTCTTGCCCGGACCAGGTAGGCATTTATCACTGACTGTCACCATAAAACATCTAGCAGCACTTTCTTCTGCTGCTACTGCTAAATTCTGAGTATTTGCATCACACTTACAGCTCTTTTTCATAACATAAGCAGCCACTTAATTGAGCAGATAATTACTTAAGTACTGTTAATTTAAGATGTTCCTTTTGAATATGACAATAGCTGCAGCTAGTAATTCTTCATACTAAGAATCTTACCTGAAACCAAAATGTGCATCCTAAGGCTTCTCATTTCACCAGGAAACACTGGAAGGTGCTCTGAGTGGCACTTGTCCTGGGTTTGGCTGCGATGGAGTTGATTTTCTTCATAGCAGCCCATTCAGTGCTGTGCTTTAGATCTGCTACCAAAACAGAGTTGATCACACACTCTTGGTGTGATGCAGGGAGGGAAAACTTTGACAGGAGAAAAGAAAACCTGCAGGCCCTGGAAAACCATGCTGCCTCTGGATCTCATCATTGCCAAACCTACCACGTCCTGGATTCTCTCCTCTTCAGCCCAACACTTTCTCACCCTCATTTTGTTTCCTTTCAGAGCCGGCGCTTGAAGTCGTAAACTACAGTGCAGGTATGGTGTGCATTGCACTCCTAAACGCTGTCTGTGTGTGTGAGGAGGAGGAAGGGAGCTCTCTGATCCGTGCAGAGATGTAGATCTGTGCAAGGAGAAGGGAGGAGCCCAAACACCACTTACAGCTCTGTCGGGCTGGCAGCGCCTTAGTCTGAGGCCTGGCTGTTGCTGAGTGACAGGGAGGGTTCAGGTTGGTTTGTTTATCTCTCCTCCAAATGTCTGTGCTCTGGTGATAAAAATAAGGAAGTTGTTCTTGTTAGGCCACATTAAGTGAAAAAGTCTAGTGGCCTCGCGTCCTGTTGTACTTGCTGTGTTGTGGATTTATCTCCAGAGGAGAGAGCAAGCTTAGAAACTGGCAGAGATTCAAAGGGTTTTGAAGGAGGGTATGGCAAAGGAGGTGATTTTTCTTATCCCTTTCAATCAAAACCCACAGGGCGCCCTTAATTCTTGGATTCATTCTCCCTTCTTGGATGTCAATGACTATGGGGCTTAGGGAACTTTTACATTCACCGTAGCTGAAGGGACTGAGTCAGCATGCAAAGAAGCACATCTGCCTTGGGGTTTGTTCTTCCTCCAAGGAAAGAGCCTAAGCACATGCCCTGGGTCTTTCAGGTATTTTAACGAACTGATGTGAGAAAACACTTGGTTGAGCAGCCCCGGAAAGAAGGGCAGTAGTGGATAAGATCCCTTTAAAATTTTCTAGGGTAGAAATCTGAATAGTTTATGGTGGTGATTTCTTTCCCTCATTTTTCATCTTTCTCCACAACTCCATTTTTCATCTGCTGTGAATGAATCCAGCTGAGCTGATTTCAGAGCAGCTCAGACCAGCTGAAAATACAGCCATCTACCTACAACTCATCAGTCTTTCTCCACTCAGCCAAAATGTTTTCCTCACTCAAAATGGGTGTAAAGAAGAGAAGCAGGAAATGTGTCAGAGCAGTAGTGACAATATTAAATAATTTGGGTTTATACCATACTCAGGCATCAGCTTCTGCATGGAAGCATAGGAGAGCTCAGGATCTGGAGTGACTCACCATGACCCAGAGCGCTCTGAAAAGCGATGGTTGGGACAACAGCCATGTGCTGGGGGGAGCTTGCAGCAGGGCGGGGAACTCGCAGCAGCCCCAGTCCAGATGGTCCTGGGATGGAGTGGATTA
>NW_010193136.1:21857-25631 GCF_000695765.1 Mesitornis unicolor
CGTTCATGCCCCAGTTTCTGTGTGACCTTAAGGATGAGGGTTTGTTGGATGGATGGCGACTGGGTCTCCTTTGACTTGCTGTGATTGTGCTGGGTCTTTCTTTTGCTCCTTTTTTATATTTCTCAGAACCTTTCAGTTGCGGCTCTCATTGGAACTGTCTTTCTGTTTGTCTCAGAATTGCCACCTGAGGATGAGGATGAGTCCCAGAAGATCAAGCTTTTTGGAGCTAAGTTGGCTCAAGGGCAGGTGGAGGCCACAGTCATCGGTTTGGCCATCGCAGGAGTGGTGCTCTTCCTGCTCACCGGCTTCCTCCTGGGAGTGGTGGTCTATCTCGAGAGACAAAAGAGGCTGAGGCGCAATCGGAGGTCCATCCTGGATGACGGATTCAAACTGATGTCTAAAAAGAATCCGGGGCTATAAAGCCATGTACGATCTTCTGGCTGGGTGCCTGAAGCAGAGGCTGGATTGTTGTCCACAACAAAGATTTTGGAGCATCATTTCACTAGACTTCTGGTACACCAGACTTCTAGAAGCTAAGGAGGGAAAGCTGGAGCCCTGACCCTTTCATATATCCTCCTTAGCACTCTGTAAGGAAAACATCCACCCAGGAGAGATCTGAGGACCCTTTCAACTGACTGAAGACGAGTAATGAGATTAAAAAGGTCCTTCGAAAATACTTCTCTTCCACAAGGAGAGGAGACCATTCCCATGTTTTCTTCTCTCCAGAACAACTCCACTTGGTCTTTAACAGCAGATGAGCTTAGGCCTGATTCCAGTCTTCCTCCATTGCCAGAACTGAGTTGGGAATTGTCTCCCAAGAAACTGTGAGCCTTTAAAGTAATTAATCTGAAGGAGGAAGATAATATTTTCATTTTTGTGAATCAATTAAGAATAATGCAGAAGAGAAAGTGTTAATTTAGGTTTGGATTGCTGTTTTTTGATGAGTAATTGGACCAGTCCAAATTCAGGGCAGGACATGCCACAGCGTCCCAGAGCTCCATCAAGGACCATGACAACAGCTGTGCCTCACCGTCAGCCTTGCTGTGACACATCCTCCTGCTCTCAGTCCCCCAGGCAATGTTCTTCAATATCGAGCATCTGTGTTTTGTGCTGGGAGAAGCTTTTCCCAGCATTGCACAGCGTCCTGGTGACTTCCCTGCATTGCAGGCCTGTCAGTGTGTGCCTGTGCTGTATCTCAGCACCTGTGCAGCTCCTTGTGCAACAGGGACAAGGGTGCTGGGGTTTTCTGTGATGTGGTTTGCTGTCTTTTGTTCAAATAGATGTTACTGAAGTTACCTCTGGAATTGAGCTGTTGCTGCGTTACTGCTGTGAGCCAAGCCAAAGACTCTGTTCTGTGTGAGTTTGTGCTTGGGGCTGAGAAAGCGATTTCACCCCATCATGGTGCAATGCAAATGGTGTCCAGGAAAATGTGGTAACAGTGAAGAAGGAGAAAGCTGAAGTGCTGGCAGAATTTGGCAGTGTGGAGCAAATAAGCTGCTGTCTACGGAGGGTGAAGTAGTGTGACCTGAGATGAGGGAATGCTGGCTGTAACGAGGGGCTGTACTAAAGGGTCCCTGGCCTTTTAGACAGCACAGAATTGCAGGTGTTGGAGGTGGAGAGGCCTGTCCTGATAAACACATGCTCACGGAGTGTTGCTGTCTACTGAACCTTCTGTGGTTACAGTCCTCATGGGGAGAGGAGCCAGGAGGGGACAGGGACACGGTGCCAGCCCCTGGCCTCAGGGGACCCTTTGGGATTGGGGTTGGGCATCCCTGGATGCCTACTCTCCTAGTTGCAGCTGTCTGCCTGGAGCCAAACTGGGGCATGAGTGGTGCAGCCCATGACTGACACTGGTAGCCCACTTGCAGGCTGTGGTAGCCATACCCTGGCAGCAGTCGTGCCCATGCACATCATAGTCCCGTTGCCCTGTGTGTCAAGCATCAAGCATAAAATATCCCTATTTTATTTCCCTATAAAATATCTGTCTTCCTGGCTCACCCACGGACTCCCCATTATCTAAATGGATGCAGGTTAGTGCTTACATATTTCTGTCCTTGGTTTTAAATTGGAAAGAGCGTAAAAGAAGTCCTTTCTAGGTGGCTTTCAGAGGCAATTAAAGCATAGCCAGCTAAATGGCTGTAATGACAAGGGACTGCTAAAGGCTATTTAGGTATAACAGCACCATTTTATTCAGAACAATAGTTATAACATGCTTAATCATGCTCAATTCATATTGGATCCCTGCGTATTTCCAGCTGCCCTTTCCTTTGGCAATGGGGACAAAGCTCATTCATTTCCTTTCATTACACTTCATTAAGCCTGGTGAGGAGCTGGAGGGCTGTTGAATGCCGTGAACATGGGTACTCTGCTCATTATCAACCCTGGTTCAGGTGCTGTTGGAAACCAGAGGTTTGTAAGCCCACCAGTCCTGGGTGAATTTTGGAAGCGATGTCATCAGGAGTTAGAACCAAATAGGAAAGTTTTTGGGTTTTTTTCTTCTCCTTGGCTCATGAAAATAATAGAACAAAAACATGTTGTCAGCCTACGCTGAGACAAAGGAGTTATTGTATGCAAATATATTTACTTTCTTCAAGAATCCAGAAAGAGGGAAGTTGCCCTTTTCTTCACTTCTTCTGCCAGGGCACTGAGCTGGACGAGAGCAGACCTGGGTTTCAGTGCTGGCTCCAAACCAGGGCAGCACAGGGACTGGGGCTGAGGCTCCAGATTTGCATGTATGCCTTAAACAGCAGGCTGCCAAAATTCCTCAGATTCAGTGATTTTGGGCCAAGTGGAGCACAAGTGGCTGAAGTCTCTCCTCCGGTGCTGGTAGTTGGGAGACTTCTGAGCCCATGCCCTGGAGGAGGCCTCAGCTGAGGTTTTGGCTGTTTTGGAGAGGACTGTGTCCTCAGATAAGCAATTCTACCCCAGCCTGAGAAAACTCAAGGGACAGTTTTGGATGAAGCAGATAATTTTGCTAAAACTTTCTGTTGCCACCAACCGCGACAAGGATGGGTTTATCAGCAACTTCACAACTGCCTCTAATCAGAAGTTGGCTCTCGCAGCCGGTAGGCGTGCAAAAAGGAGGAGAGATGGGTGTTTCACAGCTCTGGTGACTCTGAGCTGCATCCTGCGAGCAGATCTGTGTCTGCTCTGGCATCAGTCCTGTCTAAGCATCTGACAGGATTTTGTTTGTGTACGTGGCTACCAAAGAAGTCACCTTGTAAGGGGGGCAGGATCAGGGTCTCGGCACTGCTGCTCCACAGGGACATGGGGATGGCAACAGCTCCCATGCTGAGCCAGGCAGCAGGTCAGGTGAGTGCTCCTGCTTTTTTTGGCAGTGCAAAATGAGCTAGCTAAGGTAAAACTCTGTTTTGCAGCAGTTCCAGATAAATGGGTTGCAGTAATACATGCTGAAAAGGGTTAGAAAGCCCTCGGGTAATCCATTAGCATGGCTCAGCTCGCAGGGACAGAAATAGATATATACGTGCTTTTAGGTCATTTGCTGTAGGAAACTTAAAAACCTCCACAAAAAAACCCACCCTGCTTTCACACACACTGCCAGTAGGAGTCCAGAACAGGTTTATCTTCCCAGAACTGGTCTCTCAGGTTTTGTATGAGATAAGCATAAGCAGGAGCTAATACTTCCTATTGTATTCACAGATGGTGCTTTTTGTCTGAAGTTCCAGCATTACCCTTCCTAGGCCCCAAATGGGATGAACTTTCTAGAAGTTTTCCTAGATGATCACTTGCCTGTTGAAAGTCACCCACGCTCTT
>NW_010193136.1:25662-33561 GCF_000695765.1 Mesitornis unicolor
CGTAGGTGACTGCAAAGCTGAGTTACACAGATGAGATGAAAATCCCTTTATTTGTGCTGTCATCTTGCTCAGTCATGGGTAAATAAGTATCCAGTAAGTTGTTAAAGCACATGTTCAGAGAAAACAGGGTTGGTGGTTTATGCCATGAATATTGCCCAGCTCTCAAGGAATCAAGTAAATTCTGTAAAACAAGAACCACTTTCTGCCTACAGGATTAACTCCTCTAGCAGCTCTGAAACAATTGCCAATATGGATTCTCTCTCCCATGAGTGACAGTTTGTTGCCTCTTGATAACTAAGCCCTCAGACCTTATCTACTTGTCACTTAAATTGAAAGTTTTAAATCCAGATTGGGTTGATGAAGCCCCAGGTTTATTCACTCACCCGTTTTTTTATCTCTATCCCACAATACAGTGTGGGCAATCAGGCATTTTTCTCACATGTGCTCTCTGCTTTGCAAACACAGAGTTTGTCGGCTCACCTGGAAACCATACCTATTTATTCTGGCACTTACCTTTGGATTACTTACACTTCATGCAGAAATCAGTGCCGTTTATAAATGTTTAGAGAAGCCTGGGACCCTGCAGTTTTTTCACCTTTTAATCCCACGGGTGACTCTGCAAATGAGCACATCAAAAATAGTTCCTTTTGCGAAGAGCTATGCAACAAGCTACAAGCTTTCCTTGCTGTTAAGAAATCTTTTAAAAGTTCAAAAAGCAATGGCTTTTGAGGCTCTCTCCTGCCTGCCCAGCCTACCTGCACAAACCAGCCTGTACGCACCTCCTAGGATACCAGCTACGGACCTGAACCCTCTACCCAAAATAACGACTGAAAGCTAACGCAGGGGGTTGTGCTTTTGGCTGGGTGGATGGTTTGGGGAGGGACCCTGGAACAGAGGAATAGCGTGAGGAGAAAGGAGCAGCACAGACAACATGTGGTGAACTGACCACAGCCCACATTCCCCATCCCCCTGTGCCGCTCAGAGGGAGGAGGTAGAGAAATTGGGAGTGAAGTTGAGCCCAGGAAGAAGGGAGGGGTGGGGGAAAGTGTTTTAAGATTTCGGTTTATTTCTCATTATCCTTCTCTGATCTGATTGGTAATAAATTCAACTAATTTCCCCAAGTCAAGTCTGTTTTGCATGTGATGGTAATAGCTGAGTGATCTCCCTGTCTTTGTCTCTACCCACGAGCTTTTTTTTATATTCCTCCCCCAGTCCAGCTGACGAGGGAAGTGACAGAGTGGCTTTGGTGGGCTCCTGGACCCACCACAACCTGTGTTTCAGCTCTGAGAAGCTGGCTGCATAGAAAACAGAGAAAAAACCCAAAATCATCATTGTCTGAGATGCTGATTAGTAACAGACTGACCAAGGTGGAGACCAGAAATTCATTGCTGGTTTTGTCTTCACCTGGCCTGCTCTTTCCATAGCACAAAGGCACTAAAACAAAACAAAAATCCTAACCCAAGTGCGGTACTTATGCAGAAGTACGTTCTTTGATTTTTTTTCCACACACATCTTTTCAATATTCTCGAAAACTTGGCCAGCTGCTTATGATTATTACTGCTTTACCTTCCAGCGCTTGTAGCTGCTCAGCATTTGCTCCAGAAATGTACTGCCCAACACATGTCAAGGCACAACCGTGCTCATGGGATAAAAGGCATCCTTTGTTTGGAAGGTCGTCTTGTTTTGCTTTAGGTTGACTCACAGCAAATGTTCCAATGTGACTCAGAAAGCTGCTGTTTAATTACAAAGACTTTCTGTACCAGTGTCTGAGGTTCAGCAACTTAAGATGCTGTTGATAATAATAACTTTGCACCAGTAGCCACTTCCATTCAAGGCTCTCAAGGTTGGTTAAGCATTATCCCATTAAGTTGGCTGAAGGCATTTAAAAAGCTGCCAGGAGTTGAACCCTCTGCCCAGTCTGGGAGAATTTTGGATGCAACGCAGGGCTACGTTGCTTCAGATGGTCCGTAATTAGAAATTCATAGTACCTTCTGGGGGTAAGATTTATGTGCAAATCAGATACACTCTGGTAGCCAGCCACAGAAAACCTTTTTGACCAGCATGAGAGGTGCTGTTGTTTTGAGTGTATGAAAGGAGACATCCTGTTCCCAAACAGATTACTATTTGTGATCCTTCATGGGGCTGATTTCTGAGAAATTTTAGGAAAACACAGACAAGAAGAATGCTGTTCATTTCAAATGGGTCAGAGCTAGAGCTAAAACAGGAGTAACAGTTTTCACCTCTACTTTTGTAAAATTAGGTACATGTCTTGTATTTTGGCTCAGGCTTTGGTCAGCATCTTCCAAGCTGCTGGGCTATAATTTAAACTAGATTTGTGCTTCCAAGCAGTCTTGAACTCAGCTGAGCTGAAGGAAAGCAATGCAGGATAACACACAAATCCCCTTCCTCCAGGTGATCCTCCTCCATTTGGTCTCCACCTCCTTGGTGCCAGCAGCAGTGGAGCACCCTAAAAGCCCAAATGCCCAACTCCATGGTCAATGCTGACCGTGCTAAGCAAAGCAGACCCAAGGCAGGTTGGTTAAGTGGCTTCACGGCTGAGGGCAAGGCATTGAGCTTTTCAAAACCCACCTTTATGTTGCCAGGGCTGCTGCTTACTCTATAATCAGTGTAGTCACAGCTGTTCTTGGTCTAAGACGTTAAAGAGAGGCCCAGGTGCTCATTTGATGGAGATGAGTAATTAACTGCCAATGTTATAAAGGAAGCCTTGCTTGAGAGTAAGTAGTTCTTCAAGTGCTTAGATTGCAGGAGAGCTCTTTCAGAATAAAATCACATGTTTCCCAAATTGTCTGAAAGCAAATATGTCTGTGAGTTTGAAGAGACTCTGGGAGCTCCTCTGGAAGGTGGGTGGCTTATGACTTTGGTCAGCTCTGCTCTTGTCCCTCCCTTATTCCCCTTCTGTACTGACTCCAAGTCCCCAAAATTGTGCCCTTTGTCACTGATTAGAAGACAGCTGTAATTGCTCTTTGTTCTATTGATGGGGGAAATACAAACTCTCAAAGAAACTCTCTGCTTTTGTTTAATGCCTTGGTGTGTCAAACCTGACGAGAAGTTCCTTAAATTTAAATAACCAGCAGTAGAAAAGAAAAAATGCAGGAAGTCGTAGTCTGTGTTGAAACTTCATTTCTTTCTCTTCTGGAGTTCCCTGCTCTCAAACATTTCTTCCAAGCTGAGAGCCTCCTGTGTTCACCTAAGTACACACCTGTAGTCTTTGTAGGAAATTAGTTACGATGATGACTGCAGTCCTAGTGGCATTGTTTCTGCTTGAGATTCACCAGTATTAATGACATGAATGACACTACCTTAAAAAAGGCTTTCTGGAGGATATGCTGCCTTGTCAGACTGCATCACGAAGCAAAACCTTCAGGACAGTTTGACTCAGTCACTTTTTTTCTTTCCTTAACATGTGCTTCCCTGCACCAATGGACTCCTGTTTGCAGTGACTCAACCTTTAGTCTTTTAAAACAGCCCACTAAAGAAAATGAATGGCTTTATCTAACTTTCAGAGTATTTTTGCCATAATTATTACATTAGTTGCTTCCAGGACAGCAAATAGTTCAGAGTTTGTTAATGGCTCTTGCTGAGCTGTCTTCCTTCTGATTCATAGGGAACACAACACAAAAATCTTCTTGTTCCTTATTTATTTCAGCTGCATGAGGTACAAGAGACCCTCTTTGAATTATTTAATATCTTTTTTTTCACTTTCTCTTGTAGGTCACGTTGCACAGAAGTAGATAAGTGCAGATGCTTACCTGTTGTTCTTTCACTCACTTCCAAGTAACTCTTCTCAAATACTTGCATGCTGGGGAGAAAAAGACGACCAAATAACTTCTGCTGTGCTTATCACCAGTAATTTACTGCATTGCCAAGAACTTAAAAATGCAAGTTATTCGGATTGTTTTTTAAAGTACCAAGAAAGGTTTTAAAGGGGAAAGTGATTTAATGAGGAAAAGTTTGATCAGCTGCAGAAGTGAAGCTTTGGGTGTTGCTTTGATTCCTGCATTTGATTTACACCTCCTTAAGGAGATGTCAAGGCACAGGGGAGTAGAACTTCAAGGAGATGCTTTTAGGGAGATGCTCAACTACCCTATAATGCCAGCTGCCCCCCCAGCAAGCCCCTGTGCTCCCCACAGCAGGGGCACGCAGGAGGGCACTTATGAAAACATCCTGCCAAATTTTCCTCCAGGCCCCTTTTTGGTGTTTTTGAGCACTAAAGTAATAAACACTAATATAAAGCTTGAGGCTGTCCAACAAGCTGTTGGGGGCATTGGGACAGCTTGGGGACAGGGCTCTTCCCACCAATGCTGCCCGTGCCACTTTGCACAGAGCAAGGTTTGCTGTCAGGAGTGCAGGGTGTCTCTATCCTCCAATTTTTGTAAGTTGAAAAGAGACGTGGGGGTTCACAGATCATTGGGAATGTGAACACAGCATGTAGCCTTTAAAGGAAATAGTAGATGTAGTTTGCTTTTTTTTTTTCTTTCTTCTTGAAAGCCAGGAATTTTAGTGAGTGCAGCTGGAGATGTGGCAATCGTGTTAAGGAGAGAAAATAACACATTGGCTGATTCTGCTTTTCTTGGAGCAGAGTTGAATGAAGTGCGGTTGAAAAGAGAGAAGGAACTGAGAGCAAGAAATGTTTTTCATAATATGCATGCAAACTAACCCAGGCTGGAATAGTCCTTGGTGTTTCAAAACCTCAGCCCCTGAAACACTGAGATGTTTGAAGAAAGACGAGCTCCCTGCAAAGGGCTGTGTTCTCTGAAGTCATTTGGCTCCTCCAGCTCCATAGCAGAAACTTTGTGAGTTGGCAGCAGCAAAACTCAGTAACCGCAGGCTGACTGATGTTGAAAATTTTGGTTTTGTAGAGAAATATTGGCTTCCTAAGGAAAACAAGATTTTTTAATTTATTTCTTTTTTTTTAATTGAATGGGGTAACATTTATTGTCCATGGCTAAAATTTCAGATTGGTATTGATTACGTGTATGTCCTGGCTTTCGTTCAGATTTACAGTGAAAAAACAGCATTTTCAGAACACAACTATAACCCGCAGAACACCACCTATACTCTGGTCATTTTTCTGCAGAAGAAAGCTGCTGTTCACAGATGGGTTGGGCAACTGTGTGTTTCAAGGCTCATGTCATCCCGGTCTCCAAGAAGTCTTCAGAAGTGTTTCAAGGCTCCTTATTTCATTTTCCCTTTCAAGTAGTATTTTATCTTCTGCATCACTTATTAAAGAGATAGGGTTCTCTGTTCCCATCTGAACATCTGTAGCTGCTAGTAACATCAGACTATAAGGGTTTTTTTGGTTATTTTTCAGAAACTTCAGAGCAGTTTTTACCATAGTGCATCTTCCCATCTTCCCAGAGGAGTTTTCTTCAAACTAAGGAGGAAAAAAAGGCCCAGCAGAAGCTTCCACAGCAACTCTTGTGCCTCTGCCAAAGGGACTTGGCTCCAGAACAGCCTGGCTGTCTTTTTCTCCTGGTACCAAATCCTCTGCAGAGGGGAATAAAAAGCAACACTACCTAAATGTGCCTATTTCTGCCTCCTGATGGACTCTGATCAGTAGCTGCTGCATTGCCGACGATGGCCTCCTCTGTGCGTCTCATGTCCACTAGATCAGGCAAATCTTCAGCATTAGCATAAGTCAGATTTCATATCCTGGACTGATAGCCTGTCCCTTGGTTACTTTGCCTTGATTTTCCTTTATAGCCATTTGATAGTCACAGGAAATGGGAAATAACGTGCAATATGAGGATGTAAGTTTGTGCTTTCTCACTGCTTACAATTACATGCCTATAATCTACTTGAGCATTGCGCTGTGGATGATCTACATGTGCTACAGCTCATCTCTGCTGTGTGGCTGGCACACTGAAATAGAAATAATTGCAGATACATTAGAGAGGTCACGGAAAATCAGTCAGGTAGATTTGTACTGAGCTGTATAAGGTTGGCCAGAGCTGACTCCCACTCTTGATGTAGGAAGCTGCAAATAAAATGCATCACAATACAATGTGGTGATTTATACGCATCCCCTTCTCCAGAGACACTGGAATAAGTCAGGTGATATGATCAAATGTGAACTCCTCTGAGAAGTAATTCAATGGAGTGACCTTTTAGTCCTGCTGAGATGAGGAAGGCTTCAAGCAACTGAGGTGAGCAGTGGCTGATGGGCTCAGCATCCTCTGAGTATGGAGAACAGCCGTGGTCCAGCTCTGATGGCCCAAGGGAATCCGCTCACAGAGAGGCCCTGGGTGGCAGAGGGTCACAATCTTAAATGACAAAGAGTTGTGCTGAATTAAATGGCTCTTGCAGAAATAAAGGAGCAAATGTTCTCAAATATCTCCTGGTACAGATCTTTCTAGTGTTTTGTGCTGGTTGCAGGCTGTGGAATTGGGTATTTTAGGTGCATCCTGGGCTGCATCAAAAGCAGTGTGGCCAGCAGATTCAGGGAGGTGATTCTGCCCCTCTACTCTGCTCTTGTGAGACCCCATATGCAGTGCTGCATCCAGTTCTGGGGCCCCCAGTATAAGAAGGCCTTGGAGCTGTTGGAGCAGGTCCAGAGGAGGGACATGAAGTTGATCAGGGACTGGAGCACCTCTCCTACAAGGACCAGCTGAGACAGTTGGGGCTGTTCAGACTGGAGAAGAGAAGGCTTCAAGGGGACCTTATAGCGACCTTCCAGTACCTGAAAGGTGCCTGTAAGAAAGCTGGGGAAGAGCTGTTCACTGGGGCATGTAGTGATAGGACAAGAGGTAATGGTTTTAACTAGAAAAGAGTAGATTTAGGTTGGATATTAGGAAAAGGCTCTTCACTACGAGGGTGGTAGATCAGTGGCACAGGTTGCCCAGTGAGGTGGTGGAGGCCCCATCCCTGGAAATATTCAAGGTCAGGCTTGATGGAGCTGTGAGCAACCTGCTCTGGTAACACTGTCCCTGTTTACTGCAGGGGGGTTGGACTGGATGAGCTTTAAAGGTCCCTTCCAACCCAATACATTCTATGATTCTATGATAATTCAGCATTTGGATCACAAGGTCATATTGTTCCACACCAGTTACTGTGGATATTTTTACAGGTTGCTCTTATCTCAGTCTTTGCTACAGAAGGCTGATCTGGTGTATCCAAAGAAGTAATTTTCAGCTCCTATCTCAAGCATCAGTGTCTTGGGTAATTGCATGCAGGTGGTCTGATCATCTGTCATTTTCCTCTGTCTGCAAAATGGGAACTGTACTTCACTACATCCTAGGAATGCTGCGATAATAAAAGCTTAGGTACCATTTAATTAAGTACTTTGGCGGGTAGGCAGTCTGTGCCCAGCACCTCTCTTTCACATTTCTCTGCACAAAGAGGAATTTTTTTCTCTATAGGAAAAGAAATTCTGAAACTGTACGGTACATGGTTACCTCAAGGCAATCCACTCCACTGAAAAGAAATCACAGCACTTCAAGGAGGACCTGAGAGCAATTAGTGAGGTTTACTTTGGCACAACTAAAACTGCTCCACACACTCCCTTTTGGCTGAGCATCTTCTCCTCGCACGATTCATTTATCTTTGTGTTTACTGAATCCAATTCTCCACAGAAGACCAAAAATGGGGAAATTATGATCCCTGGGGTTTGCAGGCTGAAATTGGCCCTTGGGAAAATTCGGAGCTTTATGCGTCATAATTCTCAGCCATGTGGAGGCACAACCTGGAGGGAGAGCAGATGCAAATGCAAATGCATATGACAAGCGCTTCATCCTTTCTGGGAGCTCAGCCTGGGGGTGTTCAGCCGGATGCAGGTGAGGATGTAACGATGTTGTTTCAATTCAGGATAACTGGCTGGAATTGGGTTTGCCTTTCCTTCAGAGCTTGTTCTGTATAATGAGTTCTCTTACTAACAGACTC